>NW_027206695.1:219824-369642 GCF_032191515.1 Phaenicophaeus curvirostris
GGGAGAAGAGCCCAGCTCCCTCCTCTCCACAACCTCCTCTCAGGGAGCTGGAGAGAGCAATGAGGTCTCCCCTCAGCCTCCTCTTCTCCAGGATGAACCATCCCAGGTCCCTCAGACGTGTCCTCCAGCCCCTTCCCCAGCTCCGTTCCCTTCTCTGGCCTCGCTCCAGAGCCTCCACATCCTCCTTGTGGGGAATCCTGTGGGAGGATACGATCCTTGGATCCTGATGTTGCTGGAGGCTCCGGGGATCGTGAGAGGCACCACGAAGCCCCTACAAGTTCTTTCTCCCAAGGGCCAGGGGACAGGACGGGAGGGAACGGCCTCAGGCTCCGCCAGGGGAGCCTCAGGATGGACAGCAGGATGAAATATTTCCTGGAAAGGGTCGTTGGGAGCTGGAAGAGGGAGGGGGTCGAGTCCCCTTCCCTGAGGGGTTTAAGGGCCGGGAGGACGAGGTGCTGAGGGACACGGGTCAGTGATCGATGGGGATGGTTGGACTCCATGATCCTGGGGGTTTCTTCCAACCTGGTGACTCTGTGCGTCTACGAAGTAGGTGGCCCTGATGTTCGGTCATCGACTGGAATGATGCGCCCTACAAACTCCTGTCCCCCCGGCCCCCCCATTGCTGTCCCCATCCCCGCAGACCCTTCCCACCACCCCCTTTCCGAGGGTCCCCAGCAGATCCTGGGTGCAAAGAGAAGGACTTTATTGTCACCTCCACGTCACTGGTGGCACCAGCAGGGGCACGGCCCAGACCGGTGCCCACCCTCCCGCGTCACAGCTCACAAGGTCCCTTGTCACAGCCCTTGGTGGCCCCATCCCTTGGTGTCCCCATCCCCTTCCTTGGTGGCCCCATCCATGTTCTTGGTGTCCCCATCCCTGCTCCTGGTGTCCCCGTCCCCTGGTGCCCCCATCCATGTTCTTAATGCCCCCAACCCTTTGTGTCCCCATCCCTGCTCCTGGTGTCCCCATCCATGTTTTTAATGTCCCCATCCCTGATGTTCTTAATGTCCCTGTCCCCTGGTGTCCCCGTCAATGTTCTTAATGTCCCCATCCCTTTGTGTCCCCATCAATGTTCTTAATGCCCCCCTCCCTACTCCCAGTGTCCCCATCCCTCAGTGTCCCCATCCAGCGTCACCATCCTGGCTTGTGTTCTCCTCATTTCTGCTTCTGGCATCTCCATCTCTGGTCCTGGTGTCCCCGTTGTGGCTTCCACCGTCCCCATCCATGTCCTCGCTGTCCCTATCCCTTGGTGTCCCCACCCCTGCTCCTGGTGTCCCCATCCATGTTCTTAATGTTCCCAACCTTTTGTGTCCCCATCCCTGATGTTCTTAATGTCCCCAACCCTTGGTGTCCCCAACCCTTGGTGTCCCCATCCCTGCTCCTGGTGTCCCCATCCATGTTCTTAGTGTCCCGGTCCCTGCCCCCAGTTGTCCCCCTCCCTACTCCCAGTGTCCCCATCCCTCAGTGTCCCCATCCTGGCTTGTGCTCTCCTCATTTCTGCTTCTGGCATCTCCATCTCTGGTCCTGATGTCCCCATTGCGGCTTCCGCCGTCCCCATCCATGTCCTCGCTGTCCCCATCCCTTGGTGTCCCCCTCCCCGCGTCCCCCTCCGCCCCCCCGTGTCTCCCAGCCTGGAGCAGACGCCAGGAGCGGGTCCCGGGGCGCAGAAGCTCCTTGGGGTCCTCCAGCTCCCGCAGGCGCCCGCCCTCCAGCACGGCCACGCGCGGCGCCCGCGCGGCCAGGGCCACCTGCCCCGTCACCAGCAGCACCGAGCGCCCCGACCCAGCGGCCCCAAACAGCTCCTGCTCCACCTGCGGGGGACAACGGCACGTGGGACCGAGGGGACGGGAGAGAAGGGACATGGGAACGTGGGATGAGGGGATGGGGAGAGCAGGGACGTGGGACGAAGGATCTAGAGGACACGGGACTGAGGATCTAGAGAACGTGGGACCAAGGGGATGGGGAGAGCAGGGATGTGGGATGAAGGATCTAGAGGACATGGGACCAAGGATCTAGAGAACGTGGGACCAAGGGGATGTGGAGAACAGGGACATGGGACGAAGGATCTAGAGGACATGGGACCAAGGGTCTAGAGAATGTGGGACCAAGGGGATGGAGAGAGCAGGGACATGGGATCAAGGATCTAGAGAACATGGGACCAAGGATCTAGGGGACATGGGACTAAGGGGACGGGGAGTGCAGGGACATGGGACCGAAGATCTAGAGAACTTGGGACCAAGGGAATGTGGAGAGAAGGGACACGGGAATGTGGGACTGAGGATGTAGAGGACATGGGACCAAGGGGATGTGGAGAGAAGGGACATGGGACCAAGGATCTAGAGGACATGGGACCAAGGGGATGTGGAGAGAAGGGACATGGGACCAAGGACCTAGAGGACATGGGACCAAGGGGATGGGGAGAGAAGGGACATGGGACCAAGGACCTAGAGGACATGGGACCAAGGGTCTAGAGAACGTGGGACCAAGGGGATGGGGAGAGCAGGGACATGGGAACATGGGACTGAGGACCTAGAGGACATGGAAGTGAGGACTTAGGGGACATGGGACCAAGGGGACTTGGAGAGCACGGACATAGAGGACATGGGATGAAGGACCTAGGGGACATGGGGACAGGGACCAAGGACCTTGGAGACACAGCAACCAGGGCTCTGGGGACCAAGAGGACACTGGAACCAAGGGGACGCAGGGACCAAGGGGACCATGGGGATGGTGGGAGTGAGGACCAAGGGGACACTGGAACCAGGGACCATGGGGATGGTGGCAGCGAGGCCCCAGGGGACACTGGAACCAGGGACCATGGGGATGGTGGCAGCGAAGCCCACAGAGATATGGAGGTGGCGACCACGAGGACCCAGGGGCTGATGGCAAGAGGGGAGCCGGGGGACCGGAGGAGGGGACGGAGGTGCCACCACCCCGTACCTGGCGGCGGGTCTCGGCGTCCAGGGCGCTGGTGGGCTCGTCGAGGACGAGGAGCCGCGGGTCCCTCAGCAGGGCGCGAGCGATGGCCACCGCTTGCCGCTGGCCCCCCGAGAGCTGCCCCCCCAGCTCGCCCACCTCTGCGCGAGACGGGGGCTCAGCAGGGAGGGGACACGGGGACACGGGGACCAGGACAGGGGGTGGGGACGAGTCCTACCCGTCTCGTAGCCCCGGGGCAAGCGGGAGATGAAGGCGTGAGCGCCCGCCCGGCGAGCGGCCAGTGTCACCTCCTGTGGTGGCCTCGGGCCCAGCCCGTACGAGATGTTGGCGTGGAGAGAGCGCGAGAAGAGCACAGGCTCCTGCAGGACAGAGGCCACCTGCGGGGGGACACGGGGGGACAGCTGGGACGTGGAAGGGGACAGGGACAGCTGGGGACACGGGGATGGGGTGGGGAGGTGGTAGGGGACACCAGGGGGACAGCTGGGGACACGGGGATGGGGTGGAGAGGTGACAGGGGACATGGGGGGGACAGCTGGGGACACAGCAAGGAGGTGGTAGGGACATGGTGGGGACATGGGGACATAGTAGGGAGGTGGCAGGGGACACAGTGGTGAGGTAGCAGGGGACACGGTGGGGACAGCTGGGGACATGGTGGAGAGGTGGCAGGGGACACCGGGGGGACAGCTGGGGACATGGCAGGGGACATGGACAACTTGGGACACGGGGACGTGGTGGAGAGGTGGCAGGGGACACAGGGGGGACAGCTGGGGACGTGGCAGGGGACAGGGATGGCTGGGGACACAGGGATGGGGTGGAGAGGTGGCAGGGGACACCAGGGGGACAGCTGGGGACACAGTGAGGAGGTGGTAGGGACATGGTGGGGACAGCTGGGGACATGGGGACACGGTAGGGAGGTGGCAGGGGACACAGGGACACAGTGGTGAGGTGGTAGGGGACACGGTAGGGACAGCTGGGGACGTGGCAGGGGACATGGATGGCTGGGGACACGGGGATGTGATGGAGAGGTGGTAGGGGACACGCTGGGGACAGCTGGGGACACAGTGAGGAGGTGGTAGGGACATGGTGGGGACATGGGGACATGGTAGGGAGGTGGCAGGGGACACAGGGACACAGTGGTGAGGTGGCAGGGGACACGCTGGGGACAGCGGGGGACGTGGGGACGTGGTGGAGAGGTGGCAGGGGACACAGGGACACAGTGATGAGGTGGTAGGGGACATGGTGGGGACAGCTGGGGACGTGGGGATGTGGTGGAGAGGTGGTAGGGGACACGCTGGGGACAGCTGGGGACATTGGGACATAGAAGGGAGGTGGCAGGGGATGTAAGGACACAGTGAGAAGGTGGTAGGGGACATGGTGGGGATGTGGCAGGGAGGTGGCAGGGGACATGGACAGCTGGGGACATGGGGGGATGTGGCAGGGGACACTGGGGATGTGGTGGGGACATCTTGGGACCAGTGAGGACCCACTGGGGACACCTGGTGACATGGAGGTGGCAGTGGGGACCTAGTGGAGATGGTTGGTGACCCAGGAGTGGTGGGAACCCATGGGGGACACCTGGTGGCACTGGGATGGGGACCTGTTGGGGACACCTGGTGACACGGGGGTGGCAGCGGGGACCCACTGGAGATGGGTGGGGACCCAGGAGTGGTGGGAACCCACAGAGGACATCTGGTGACACTGGGATGGGGACACCTGGTGACATGGGGGTGGGGGGGACCCATGGGGGACACCTGGTGGCATTGGGATGGGGACCCGTTGGGGACACCTGGTGACACAAGGGTGGGAGGGACCCATGGGGGACACCTGGTGACATTGGGATGGGGACCTGTTGGGGATACCTGGTGACACAGGGGTGGCAGTGGGGACCCACTGGAGATGGGTGGGGACCCAGGAGTGGTGGGAACCCATGGGGGACACCTGGTGACACTGGGATGGGGACACCTGGTGACACGGAGGTGGCAGCGGGGACCCGTTGGAGATGATTGGTGACCCAGGAGTGGTGGGAACCCATGGGGACACCTGGTGACATTGGGATGGGGACCCGTTGGGGACACCAGGTGACACAGGGGTGGTGGGGACCCGCTGGGGACGGGGTGTGACGGGGACGGGGGTGGCACCTGGCGGCGCAGGTAGACGTGCTGGTAGGCGGCGAGGGGTTGTCCGTCCAGGAGGACCCTCCCGGCCGCCGGCGTGCAAAGGTCCAGGACCAGGGCCACCAGGGTGCTCTTCCCCGACCCCGGCGGGGCCACCACCGCCAGGACCTCGCCGGGACGCAGCTCCAGGGACACACCCTGAGGGGACACGGGTGACGGCGCCGGGACAGCAGCCGGTGGCCCCGAGCCTCTCCTCGCGGCCTCAGCCGTCACCCCACGGCTCCATCCAGGGGCCCAACCTTGAGGACGGGCTCTTCTTGGCCAGGGTAGGAGAACCAGACGTCCTCGAGCTGGAGGTGACCCCGCAGGACAGCGGGGGCCAACGTCCCCGCGGGTGGCGCCTCCTCCTTGTGGTCCAGCAACTCAAAGATCTTCTCCGAGGAGCCCATGGCCTTGGTCAGGTCGGGGTAGGAACAGAGCACGGCCTGGGGGTGGAGGAGATGCGGCTGGGAGGACGTGGGGACCAGGCTTGGGGACACAGAGGACAGGGATGGGTCCAGGGGGACCATGAGGAACAACCATGGGGACACGGAGGACAGGGATGGGTCGAGGAGGACATGGAGGACCAACCATGGGGACATGGAGGACAGGGATGGGTCCATGGGGACCATGAGGAACAACCATGGGGACATGGAGGAACAAACATGGGGACACAGAGGACATGGGATGGGTCCAGAAGGACATGGGGACATGGAGGAACAGCCATGGGGACACAGAGGACAGGGATGGGTCCATGGGGACCATGAGGAACAACCATGGGGACACAGAGGACATGGGATGGGTCCAGGAGGACATGGAGGAACAACCATGGGGACACAGAGGACAGGGATGGGTCGAGGAGGACATGGAGGAACAACCATGGGGACATGGAGGACAGGGATGGGTCCAGGAGGACATGGAGGACCAACCATGGGGACATGGAGGACAGGGATGGGTCCATGGGGACCATGAGGAACAACCATGGGGACATGGAGGAACAACCATGGGGACACAGAGGACATGGGATGGGTCCAGGGGGACCATGAGGAACAACCATGGGGACACAGAGGACAGGGATGGGTCCAGGGGGACCATGAGGAACAACCATGGGGACACGGAGGACAGGGATGGGTCCAGGGGGACATGGAGGACCAAACATGGGGACATGGAGGACAGGGATGGGGACATGGAGGACAGGGATGGGTCCAGGAGGACATGGAGGAACAACCATGGGGACACAGAGGACAGGGATGGGTCCATGGGGACATGTAGGAACAACCATGGGGACACAGAGGACAGGGATGGGTCCATGGAGGACACAAGGACATGGTGGGACCAGCACATGGAGGTGACAAGGAGGATGTGGGGACATGGTGGGGCCACGGTGTACCCCAGGTCACCTCCACGGCGTCGCTGAGCTGCTCCTGGTACATGAGGAAGGTGACGAGGTCCCCGGGCGTGATGCTCCCCGTCCCCACCAGCTGGTGCCCGAAGTAGAGGATCCCGAGCTTGAGGAGCAGCGTGGAGAACTGGAGACACCGCAGCGAGGTCACCGTGGGCTGGTGGCCATGTCACCCTCCTCGCCAAAGCCACCTCTCCCCATGGAGTCTGAGGGCCCTGCCTTGGTGGGTCACCTCCTCCGTCCTCCAGCCCCATCCCACCCCATCCCCGTGTCCTCCAACCCCATCCTCATGTCCTCCAACCACATCCCACGACATCCCCATGTCCTCCAACCCCATCCCCATGTCCTCCAACCACATCCCACCCCATCCCCACTTCCTCCAGCCCCATCCCCATGTCCTCCAACCTCATCCCACCCCATCCCCATGTCCTCCAGTCCCATCCTCATGTCCTCCAACCCCATCCCCATGTCCTCTGCCCCATCCCACCACATCCCCGTGTCCTCCAGCCCCATCCCCATGTCCTCCAACCCCATCCCACCACATCCACACCCCATCCCCACGTCCTCCAGCCCCATCCCACCCCATCCCCATGTCCCCCAGCCCCATCCCCGTGTCCTCCAGCCCCATCCCCATGTCTTCCAGCTCCATCCCACCACATCCCCATGTCCTCCAGCCCCATCCCCATGTCCTCCAGCCCCATCCTCGTGTCCTCCAGCCCCATCCCACCACATCCCCGTGTCCTCCAGCCCCATCCCCGTGTCCTCCAGCCCCATCCCACCCCATCCCCATGTCCTCCAGCCCCATCCCACCACATCCCCATGTCCTCCAGCCCCATCCCCATGTCCTCCAGCCCCATCCCCGTGTCCTCCAGCCCCATCCCACCACATCCCCATGTCCTCCAGCCCCATCCCCATGTCCTCCAGCCCCATCCCCGTGTCCTCCAACCCCATCCCACCACATCCCCGTGTCCTCCAGCCCCATCCCCATGTCCTCCAACCCCATCCCACCACATCCACACCCCATCCCCACGTCCTCCAGCCCCATCCCACCCCATCCCCATGTCCCCCAGCCCCATCCCCGTGTCCTCCAGCCCCATCCCCATGTCTTCCAGCTCCATCCCACCACATCCCCATGTCCTCCAGCCCCATCCCCATGTCCTCCAGCCCCATCCCCATGTCCTCCAGCCCCATCCTCGTGTCCTCCAGCCCCATCCCACCACATCCCCGTGTCCTCCAGCCCCATCCCCGTGTCCTCCAGCCCCATCCCACCCCATCCCCATGTCCTCCAGCCCCATCCCACCACATCCCCATGTCCTCCAGCCCCATCCCCGTGTCCTCCAGCCCCATCCCACCACATCCCCATGTCCTCCAGCCCCATCCCCGTGTCCTCCAGCCCCATCCCACCCCATCCCCATGTTCTCAGCCCCATCCCCATGTCCTCGGCCGCGTCCCCATGTCCTCCAACCTCATCGCATCACATCCCCATGTCCTCCAGCCCCATCCGCATGTCCTCCAGCCCCATCCCCGTGTCCTCCAGCCCCATTCCCATGTTCTCAGCCCCATCCCCATGTTCTCAGCCCCATCCCCGTGTCCCCCAGCCCCGTCCCCGCGCCCTCGGCCTTGTCCCCTGGGTGTCCCCGTACGCCGGTGGCCCAGGCGTTGGCGGCGTAGGCGAGCGCGGCCCGTTTCTCGAGGCGCACGACGCGGTCGAGGAGGTGCCGGTAGCGCCGGGCGGCGCCGGCCTCGTGGGCGAAGCTGCGCACGGTGCCCACCGCCTGCAGCGTCTCCAGCGCCGCGTTGGCCGCTCCGGCCCGCGCCTCCTGCACCCGCCGGCCCACAGCCTGCGGGGACACCCGGGGGACCGTGGGGACACCGCGGGGACACCCAGGGGACACCGCGGGGACAGGGGGGACACCGCAGGGACACCCAGGGGACACCCAGGGGACAGGGGGGACAGGGGGGACACCGCGGGGACACCCAGGGGACAGGGGAGACACCGCAGGGACATCCAGGGGACACCCAGGGGACAGGGGAGACACCGCAGGGACACCCAGGGGACACTGCGGGGACAGGGGAGACACCGCGGGGACACCCAGGGGACACCCAGGGGACAGGGGAGACACCGCAGGGACACCCAGGGGACACCCAGGGGACAGGGGAGACACCGCAGGGACATCCAGGGGACACCCAGGGGACAGGGGAGACACCGCAGGGACACCCAGGGGACACTGCGGGGACAGGGGAGACACCGCGGGGACACCCAGGGGACACCCAGGGGACAGGGGAGACACCGCGGGGACACCGCGGGGACACCCAGGGGACAGGGGAGACACCGCGGGGACACCCAGGGGACACCCAGGGGACAGGGGAGACACCGCGGGGACACCCAGGGGACACCGCGGGGACAGGGGGGACACCGCGGGGACACCCAGGGGACAGGGGGGACACCCAGGGGACAGGGGGGACACTGCAGGGACACCCAGGGGATTGTGGGGACACCCAGGGAACACCCAGGGGACAGGGGGGACACCGCGGGGACACCGCGGGGACACCCAGGGGACAGGGGAGACACCCAGGGGACAGTGGGGACACCGCAGGGACACCCAGGGGACAGGGGAGACACCGCGGGGACACCCAGGGGACAGGGGGGACACCAGGGACACCCAGGGGACAGGGGGGACACCGCAGACACCCAGGGGACAGGGGGGACACCACGGGGACACCCAGGGGATTGTGGGGACACCGCAGACACCCAGGGGACAGGGGGGACAGGTAGGGGACAGTGGGGACACCGCGGGGACACCCAGGGGACAGGGGGGACACCGTGGGGACATCAGCGTGGGGGGACACCATGGGGACACCCAGGGGACAGTGGGGACATGGGGGATCAGTGTCAGGGGGGACACCCAGGGGACAGGGGGGACACCACAGGGACATCCAGGGGACAGTGGGGACACCGCGGGGACACCCAGGGGACAGGGGGGACACCGGGGACATCAGCGCTGAGGGGGACATAGGGGGACACGGAAGGGACAAGGGGCATGGAAAGGGGACAATGGGGCCTCGAGGGGACAGGGGACATGGGGAGGGGACACTGGGGACACCATGGGGACACAGAGATAGTGGACATGGGAAGGGGAAAATGGGGACACAGAGGGGACATGGAGGTGACAATGGTCACAGGGAGGTGACAGGAGGGACATGGAGGTGACAATGGTCACAGGGAGGTGACAGGAGGCGCAGGGAGGTGACAATGGGCATGGGGAGGTGACAAGAGGTGCAGGGAGGTGACAGGTGGGACATGGAGGGGACAATGGTCACAGGGAGGTGACAGGAGGCGCAGGGAGGTGACAGGAGGCACAGGGAGGTGACAGGAGGGACATGGGGGTGACAATGGTCACAGGGAGGTGACAGGAGGAACAAGGAGGTGACAGGAGGTGCAGGGAGGTGACAATGGTCACAGGGAGGTGACAAGAGGCGCAGGGAGGTGACAATGGTCATGGGGAGGTGACAAGAGGTGCAGGGAGGTGACAATGGTCATGGGGAGGTGACAAGAGGCACAGGGAGGTGACAATGGGCATGGGGAGGTGACAGGAGGGCCATGGAGGTGACAATGGTCACTGGGAGGTGACAAGAGGCACAGGGAGGTGACAATGGGCATGGGGAGGTGACAGGAGGGACATGGAGGTGACAATGGTCATGGGGAGGTGACAGGAGGGCCATGGAGGTGGCAATGGTCATGGGGAGGTGACAAGAGGCACAGGGAGGGAGGTGACAGGAGGGCCATGGAGGTGACAATGGTCACTGGGAGGTGACAAGAGGCACAGGGAGGTTACAATGGTCACTGGGAGGTGACAGGAGGGACATGGAGGGGACAATGGTCATGGGGAGGTGACAAGAGGTGCAGGGAGGGAGGTGACAGGAGGCACAGGGAGGTGACAATGGTCACGGGGAGGTGACAGGAGGCACAAGGAGGTGACAGGAGGGCCACGGGGGTGACAACGGTGACGGGGAGGTGACAGCCGTACCTGCTGGCGCTCCCCGATGCGCCGGGGCAGCAGGAGGACGAGCGGCAGGGCCAGGAGGGTGACGAGCGCCAGGGGAGGGGACAGCAGCGCCATGGCGGCCAGGAGGGTGGCCCCGCGCGCCGCGTACCACAGCACGAGGCTGAGGGCCGAGGCCACCGCCGCCTGCACCCCATCCACGTCCCGCGTCACCCGCGCCGTCAGCGCCCCCGCGCCCGCCGCCCGCACCCACGGGACCCCGCGGGCCACCACGGCCACCAGGGCCCCGCGGCGCAGGGCCCCCAGCGCCCGCGTCACCTCCCACGAGTAGGTGACGTCGCAGCAGAGCTCGGTGACGGCGCTGCGGGGACAGCAAGAGGGGAGAGAGTGGGGACGAGGGTCACCAAGCCAGGGGGCATCTCAGGTGAGTTTGGTGACAGCGCTGGAGGTGACACCAAGGGGAGGAGAGCATGGGGACAAGGGTCACCAACCCAGGGGACATCACAGGAGACATCTCAGGTGAGTTTGGTGACCTGGATGGAGGTGACACCAATAGGGGAGAGCGTGGGGATGAGGGTCACCAACCCAGGTGACATCTCAGGTGAGCTCGGTGACAGCGCTGGGGGGACAGCAAGGGGGGGAGAGCGTGGGGACAAGGGTCACCAACCCTTGTGACAGCACTGGAGGTGACACCAAGGGGAGGAGAGCGTGGGGATGAGGGTCACCAAGTCAGGTGGCATCTCAGGTGAGTTTGGTGACAGGGATGGAGGTGACACCAATAGGGGAGATCATGGGGATGAGGGTCACCAAGCCAGGTGACATCTCAGGTGAGTTTGGTGACAGCGCTGGAGGTGACACCAAGGGGAGGAGAGCATGGGGACAAGGGTCACCAACCCAGGGGACATCTCAGGTGAGTTTGGTGACAGCGCTGGAGGTGACACCAAGGGGAGGAGAGCATGGGGACAAGGGTCACCAACCCTTGTGACAGCACTGGAGGTGACACCAAGGGGAGGAGAGCGTGGGGATCAGTGTCACCAACCCAGGTGGCATCTCAGGTGAGTTTGGTGACCTGGATGGAGGTGACACCAATAGGGGAGATCATGGGGATGAGGGTCACCAAGTCAGGAGACATCACAGGTGAGTTCGGGGACACCAAGGGGGTGAGAGCATGGGGACAAGAGCTGAACTGGGAGCACTGGGATGGGCTGGGGGTCCTACCTGAGCAGCCCCAGCAGGACCACGGCCCAGGTGGCCCCCAGCTCCTCCTCGGTGGCCACGAAGTCGGTGACGCGGCCGGTGAAGTAGGAAACAGCCACCTCGCCTGGGGGACACGGGGAGTCACTGGGGGCCCCCCCCAAACTGGTTGCCACCCCCCCAAACTGGTTGCCACCTCCCCCAAACTGGTTGCCACCCCCCCTAAACTGGTTGCCACCTCCCCCAAACTGGTTGCCACCCCCCCAAACTGGTTGCCAACCCCCCCAAACTGGTTGCCACCCCCCCTAAACTGGTTGCCACCTCCCCCAAACTGGTTGCCACCCCCCCAAACTGGTTGCCAACCCCCCCAAACTGGTTGCCAACCCCCCTAAACTGGTTGCCACCTCCCCAAACTGGTTGCCACCCCCCCTAAACTGGTTGCCACCTCCCCAAACTGGTTGCCACCCCCCCTAAACTGGTTGCCACCTCCCCAAACTGGTTGCCACCCCCCCTAAACTGGTTGCCACCCCCCCAAACTGGTTGCCACCCCCCCGAACTGGTCGCCATCCCAACAAAACTGGTTGCCAACCCCCCAAACCTGGTTGCCACCCCCCCCAAGCTGGTTGCCCCCGTACCCAGCACAGAAGCCCCCATGAGGGCTGCCAGGGTGACCCAGCGCCCGCGCTCGGGGCTCAGCACCCGCAGCAGCCGCCGCGACAGGGGTCGCATCGCTGGGGGGGTCGATCCGGAGCTGCTCCGGATTCGATTGATCCGCTTCTGGTGCCAACGATTCGGTCCCGGCGCTGCTCCCGGATCAACGAATCCGGTTCTGGGGTGATTGATCTGATCCCAATGTGAACGATTTGGTCCTGGTGCTGCTCCCGGATCAATGAATCCGGTTCAGTGCGATTGATCCGGATCCCAGTGTGAACGATCCGGTCCTGGTGCTGCTCACAGATCAATTAATCCAGTTCTGGTTTGATTGATCTGGATCCCAGTGTGAACAATCTGGTCCTGCTCCCGGATCAATGAATCCGGTTCTGGGGTGATTGATCTAATCCCAATGTGAACAATTCGGTCCTGATGCTGCTCCCGGATCAATTAATCCGGTTCTGGGTTGATTGATCCAGTCCCAGTGTGAACGATCCAGTCCCGGTGCTGCTCCCAATTCAATTAATCCAGTTCAGTGCGATTGATCTGATCCCAATGTGAACGATCTGGTCCTGATGCTGCTCCCGGATCAATTAACCCAGTTCTGGTTTGATTGATCAGATCCCAGTGTGAACGATCCAATCCCAGTGCTGCTCCCAGTTCAGTTAATCCGGTTCAGTGTGATTGATCCGATCCCAATGTGAACAATCCGGTCCCGGTGCTGCTCCTGGTCCGATCGATCCGGTTCTGATGCGATTGATCTGGTCCCGGTGTGATCGATCCACTCCTGGTGCTGCTCCTGGTCCGATCGATCCGGTTCTGATGTGATTGATCTGATCCCAATGTGAACAATCCACTCCCAGTGCTGCTCCTGGTCCGATCGATCCGGTTCCAGAGCAATTGATCCAATCCCAGTGTGAATGATCCAATCCTGATGCTGCTCCCGGATCAATTAATCTGGTTCTGGTGTGATTGATCTGATCCCAGTGTGAACGATCCGGTCCTGGTGCTGCTCCTGGTCTGATCGATCCGGTTCTGATGCGATTGATCTGGTCCCGGTGCGATTGATCCGGTTCGATCGATCCGGTTCTGGTGCGACCGATCTGGTTCTGGTGTGATTGATCCGGTCCCGGTGCGATCGATCCGGTTCTGGTGTGATTGATCCGGTCCCGGTGTGATCGATCTGGTGTGATCAATCCGGTTCTGGTGTAATTGATCCGGTCCCGGTGTAATTGATCCGGTCCTGGTGTGATCAATCCGGTCCCGGTTTGATCGATCCGGTTCTGGTGTGATTGATCCGGTCCCGGTTTGATCGATCCGGTTCTGGTGTGATTGATCTGGTCCCGGTTTGATCGATCCGGTTCTGGTGTGATTGATCCGGTTCTGGTGTGATCGATCCGGTCCTGGTTTGATCGATCCGGTCCCGGTGCGATCGATCCGGTCCCGGTGTGATCGATCCAGTGTGATCGATCCGGTCCCGGTGTGATCGATCCGGTCCCGGTGCGATCGATCCGGTGTGATCGATCCGGTCCCGGTGTGATCGATCCGGTGTGATCGATCCGGTCCCGGTGCGATCGATCCGGTGTGATCGATCCGGTCCCGGTGTGATCGATCCGGTCCCGGTGGGATCGATCCGGTCCCGGTGCGATCGATCCGGTCCCGGTGCGATCGATCCGGTTCGATCACTCCGGCTCGCAGCAGCCGCTCCGTTTCTCGGAAACCGAGAACGAAAGTGGGAGGGGGCGGGGCCGGGGGGGGAGGGGGGGGGGAACTGGGAGCCAATGGGAGAGCTGGGAACCAGTTTGGGGGTGGGAACTGGGGAGGAACGGGGGGAACTGGGATGGAATGGGGGGGGACTGGATGGAATGGGGGGGGACTGGGATGGAATGGGGGGGGACTGGGATGGAATGGGGGGATACTGGGATGGAATGGGGGGGACTGGGATGGAGATGGGGGATACTGGGATGGAATGGGGGGATACTGGGATGGAATGGGGGGGACTGGGATGGAAGGGGGGAACTGGGATGGAATGGGGGGATACTGGGATGGAATGGGGGGGATACTGGGATGGAATGGGGGGACTGGGATGGAATGGGGGGGAACTGGGATGGAATGGGGGGGGGACTGGGATGGAATGGGGGGGACTGGGATGGAATGGGGGGGGGACTGGGATGGAATGGGGGGGACTGGGATGGAATGGGGGGGATACTGGGATGGAATGGGGGGGAAACTGGATGGAATGGGGGGGAACTGGGATGGAATGGGGGAACCTGGGATGGAATGGGGGGGATACTGGGATGGAATGGGGGAACTGGGATGGAATGGGGGGGATACTGGGATGGAATGGGGGGGACTGGGATGGAATGGGGGGGATACTGGGATGGAATGGGGGGGACTGGATGGAATGGGGGGGATACTGGGATGGAGGGGGGGATACTGGGAACCAGTTGTGGGCGGGACCTGGCAGGGGGGGCACTGGAACCAGTAGGAGGGGGAACTGGGAACCCCCGAGTGCGGGGAACTGGGCGTGACTGGGAGGAACTGGGAGCGACTGGGAGGAAGTGGGAGCCAATGGGGGAGCCGGAAGGGGAGCGGGAGCCCCGGGAGGCGCCGCTGGTTGGTTGAGGCGGCGGTGACGTCATCGGTTGCTGGGCAGATTAAGCTGGAGAAGGTTGGGGAGGGGGCGGAGTCTGGAAAGTGAAAGCGAAGGGAGCGTTGGCTGAACTGGGAGCACTGGGATAGACTGGGGGAGCCTGAAGGTGCTGGTGGGGCTGGACTGGGAGCACTGGGATGGACTGGGGGAGCCTGAAGGTGCTGGTGGGGCTGAACTGGGAGCACTGGGATGGACTGGGGGAGCCTGAAGGTGCTGGTGGGGCTGAACTGGGAGCACTGGGATGGACTGGGGGAGCCTGAAGGTGCTGGTGGGGCTGGACTGGGAGCACTGGGATGGACTGGGGGAGCCTGAAGGTGCTGGTGGGGCTGGACTGGGAGCACTGGGATAGACTGGGGGAGCCTGAAGGTGCTGGTGGAGCTGAACTGGGAGCACTGGGATGGACTGGGGGAGCCTGAAGGTGCTGGTGGGGCTGAACTGGGAGCACTGGGATGGACTGGGGGAGCCTGAAGGTGCTGGTGGGGCTGAACTGGGAGCACTGGGATGGACTGGGGGAGCCTGAAGGTGCTGGTGGGGCTGGACTGGGAGCACTGGGATGGACTGGGGGAGCCTGAAGGTGCTGGTGGGGCTGAACTGGGAGCACTGGGATGGACTGGGGGAGCCTGAAGGTGCTGGTGGGCTGGACTGGGAGCACTGGGACGGACTGGGGGAGCTCTAAGGTGCTGGTGGGGCTGAACTGGGAGCACTGGGACGGACTGGGGGAGCCCCAGGGTGCTGATGGGGCTGAACTGGGAGCACTGGGATGGACTGGGGGAGCCCCAGGGCGTTGGTGGGAGCACTGGGATGGACTGGGGGAGCCTGAAGGTGCTGGTGGGGCTGGACTGGGAGCACTGGGATGGACTGGGGTGACTCTTAAGTGCTGGTGGGGCTGAACTGGGAGCACTGGGATGGACTGGGGGAGCCTGAAGGTGCTGGTGGGGCTGGACTGGGAGCACTGGGATGGACTGGGAGAGCCTGAAGGTGCTGGTGGGGCTGGACTGGGAGCACTGGGATGGACTGGGGGAGCCTGAAGGTGCTGGTGGGGCTGAACTGGGAGCACTGGGATGGACTGGGAGAGCCTGAAGGTGCTGGTGGGGCTGGACTGGGAGCACTGGGATGGACTGGGGGAGCCTGAAGGTGCTGGTGGGGCTGAACTGGGAGCACTGGGATGGACTGGGAGAGCCTGAAGGTGCTGGTGGGGCTGGACTGGGAGCACTGGGATGGACTGGGGGAGCCTGAAGGTGCTGGTGGGGCTGGACTGGGAGCACTGGGATGGACTGGGGGAGCCTGAAGGTGCTGGTGGGGCTGGACTGGGAGCACTGGGATGGACTGGGAGAGCCTGAAGGTGCTGGTGGGGCTGGACTGGGAGCACTGGGATGGACTGGGGGAGCCTGAAGGTGCTGGTGGGGCTGGACTGGGAGCACTGGGATGGACTGGGAGAGCCTGAAGGTGCTGGTGGGGCTGAACTGGGAGCACTGGGATGGACTGGGGGAGCCTGAAGGTGCTGGTGGGGCTGGACTGGGAGCACTGGGATGGACTGGGGGAGCCTGAAGGTGCTGGTGGGGCTGAACTGGGAGCACTGGGATGGACTGGGGGAGCCTGAAGGTGCTGGTGGGGCTGAACTGGGAGCACTGGGATGGACTGGGGGAGCCTGAAGGTGCTGGTGGGGCTGGACTGGGAGCACTGGGACGGACTGGGGGAGCCCCAGGGTGCTGATGGGGCTGAACTGGGAGCACTGGGATGGACTGGGGGAGCCCCAGGGTGCTGATGGGGCTGAACTGGGAGCACTGGGATGGACTGGGGGAGCCCCAGGGAGTTGGTGGGAGCACTGGGATGGACTGGGGGAGCCCCAGGGTGCTGGTGGGGCTGAACTGGGAGCACTGGGATGGACTGGGGGAGCCCCAGGGTGCTGATGGGGCTGAACTGGGAGCACTGGGATGGACTGGGGGAGCCCCAGGGAGTTGGTGGGAGCACTGGGATGGACTGGGGGAGCCTGAAGGTGCTGGTGGGGCTGAACTGGGAGCACTGGGATGGACTGGGGTGACTCTTAAGTGCTGCTGGGGCTGAACTGGGAGTGCTGGGCCTGACTGGGGATCTCCCTCGGTTCCCAGCGCCTCTCTACTGGTGTCACTGGTGTTACTGGTGCCATGGTGCTGCTCCAGGCCTCCCTCCTGCTGGCGGTGGACGTGGCGCTGCTGGGGGCGCTGGCCCCGCTGGCCCCTTCGCTGGCCCCGTGGGGGCCGCTGGCCCCGTGGCTGGAAGCCCTGATCCGCCTGGTGGCCCTGGGGGCGGCCGCGCGCCTGGTGGCCCCGGGGGGACCCGGTGGCTCCGGCGTCACCGTCGCCGCCCTGCTGGCCGTGCCGCCCGCCGCCCTCCTCACCGCGTGGCGCCTGGCGGCTCCCCCGGCCCCGCCGCTGCTGGCCACCGCGCCGTCCTCCGCCATCGCCCTCGGCCACCTCGGGGCCACCGCCGCGCGGCTCCTCGGGGCCCGGGGGCTCCGCGGCGCGGGGACACCGGCTGCAGAGGGGACAGCGGCGGCCGCTCCGGCCTCGGGGACGCGGCGGCTCCTGGCGCTGGCGGCGAGCGAGTGGCCGGTGCTGAGCGGCGCCGTCCTCTGCCTCGTGGCGGCCGCGATCGGTGAGGGCCGAGGGGGGGCACTCCGCTTCGCTTTGGGTTTGGTTCCCTTTGATTCCCTCTTGGCTTCGCTTTGGATTCACTTTTGGATCCCTCTTGGCTTCCCTCTTGGCTTCCCTCTTGGCTTCCCTTTGGGTTCCCTTTGAATCCCTCTTGGCTTCCCTCTTGGCTTCCCTCTTGGCTTCCCTTTGGGTTCCCTTTGATTTCCTCTTGGCTTTGCTTTGGATTCACTTTTGGATCCCTCTTGGCTTCCCTCTTGGCTTCCCTCTTGGCTTCCCTTTGGGTTCCCTTTGAATCCCTCTTGGCTTCGCTTTGGATTTGCTTTGGGTTCCCTTTGATTCCCTCTTGGCTTCGCTTTGGATTCACTTTTGGATCCCTTTGAATCCCTCTTGGCTTCACTTTGGCTTTGGTTTTGTCTCGCTTTGATTCACTTTTGGGTTCCCTTTTGCTCGCTCGGCAGGCTTCGCTTTGCTTGACTTCGGCTCGATCTGCCGCACTTTGCTTCGCTTTGGCCTTGGCTTCGCTTCACTTGGTTTTGGCTTTGATTCTGGCTTCACTTCGGCCTTGGCTTCACCTCACTTCGCTTTACCTTGGCCTTGGCTTCACTTTGGCCTTGGCCTTGGCTTCACTTTGGCCTTGGCTTCACTTTGGCCTTGGCCTTGGCTTCACTTTGCTTTGGCTTTTGCTCCACTTCGCTTTGGCTTTTGCTTTTGCTTCACTGTGACCTTGGCTTCACTGCACTTCACTTCCCTTTGGCTTTGGCTTCGCTTCCCTTGGTTTCGGCTTTGGTTTCAGCTTCACTTTGGCCTTGGCTTCACTTCACTTCACTTCACTTTGGCTTTTGCTTTTGCTTCACTTTGGCCTTGGCTTCGCTTTGGCCTTGGCTTCGCTTTGGCCTTGGCTTCGCTTCACTTCACTTCACTTCAGCTTGGCTTCACTTTGGCCTTGGCTTCGCTTTGGCCTTGGCTTCACTTTGGGCTTGGCTTCGCTTCACTTCACTTCACTTTGGCTTTGGCCTTGGCTTCACTTTGGCCTTGGCTTCACTTTGGCCTTGGCTTCACTTTGGCCTTGGCTTCGCTTTGGCTTCGCTTCGGCCTTGGCTTCGCTTCACTTTGGCTTCGCTTTGGCTTTGGCTTCGCTTTGGCTTTGGCTTCGCTTTGGCTTTGGCTTCGCTTTGGCTTTGGCTTCGCTTTGGCTTCAGCTTCACTTCGGCTTCACTTTGGCTTCGCTTCACTTTGGCCTTGGCTTCGCTTTGGCTTTGGCTTCGCTTCACTTTGGCTTCGCTTCGGCCTTGGCTTCGCTTCCTTCGGCCTTGGCTTCGCTTCCTTCGGCCTTGGCTTCGCTTCACTTCGGCCTTGGCTTCGCTTCGGCCTTGGCTTCGCTTCACTTTGGCTTTGGCTTCGCTTCGGCCTTGGCTTCGCTTCACTTTGGCTTTGGCTTCGCTTTGGCTTCGCTTTGGCTTTGGCTTCGCTTTGGCTTTGGCTTCGCTTCGCTTTGGCTTCGCTTCACTTTGGCTTCGCTTCGCTTTGGCTTCGCTTTGGCCTCGCTTCGCTTTGGCTTCGCTTCGGCTTCGCTTTTGCTTCGCTTCGCTTCCCTTTGGCTTTTGCTTTTGGTTCCCTTCGGCCTCGGCCTCTCTTGGCCGCGCTGGGCTCCGGCTCGGCTCTGGTTTCACTCCCGTCCCGTTGCGGTTCCAGGGGAGGCCGCGTGCCCGCTGCTCACGGGGCGGGTGCTGGACGCCGTCCGGCTGGGAGACGCGGCCACCGCCGGCCCCCTGGGCCTGCTCCTCGCCGCCAGCCTGGCCAGGTGAGGCCCCCACAGGCCCCGGCCGCGTGGCCGTCCCCACGTCCTCCTCTCCCATCCTTGTGTCCCCGCGGCCCTCCGTCTCTGAGGACCAGGTCGATGTTCCCCATGTCCATCTGTCCATCCCAGCTCTCTCCTGGTGTCCTCCTTGTCCACCTCCCATGACCCAGTTGATGTTCTCCATGTCCATCTGTCCATCCCAGCTCTCTCCTGGTGTCCTTCTTGTCCACCTCCCATGACCAGGTTGATGTTCCCCATGTCCATCTGTCCATCCCAGCTCTCTCCTGGTGTCCTCCTTGTCCATCCATCCTTGCGTTCCTCCACCCCCCATGACCATGTTGGTGTTCCCCATGTCCATCTGTCCATCCCAACTTGCTCCCGCTGTCCTCCTTGTCCACCCCCCGTGACCCGGTTGATGTTCTCCATGTCCACCTGTCCATCCATCCCCAGCTCGTTCTTTGCCGGTTGCCGCGGGGGCCTCTTCTGCTTGACCAAGTCCCGCTTGGAGCTCAACCTGCGCTCCAGCCTCTTCTCCCACCTGGTGCGCCAGGACCTCACCTTCTTCCAGGAGACCCCAACAGGTAGGGATGGTCCTCAGCGCCCTTCAACCTCCTCGTGGTGACCCCTAAACCTCGTGGTGACCCCTAAACCTCGTGGTGAGCCCTGAACCCCGGTTGTCCCCCCAGCGGAGGTGTCGGCGCGGCTGGGAGGGGAGGTGGAGGTGCTGAGCGAGGCGGTGGCCATGAACGCCAACGTGGCGCTGAGGAGCCTCCTGCTGGCGCTCAGCGTCGGGGCCTCCATGGTGGGACTGTCGCCGGCCCTGGCCGCCCTCGCCCTGCTGGAGGTGCCCCTCGCAATCGTCGCACGCAAGGTCTATGACACCCGCAGACAGGTGGGATGGGCTGGAGGTGGTGGTGGAGATGGGGATGGGGATGGAGATGGGGATGGGGATGGAGATGGAGATGGGATGGAGATGGGATGGAGATGGGATGGAGATGGGGATGGGATGGAGATGGAGGTGGAGATGGAGGTGGAGATGGAGATGGAGGTGGAGATGGAGGTGGAGATGGAGGTGGAGATGGAGGTGGAGGTGGGGATGGAGGTGGGGATGGAGGTGGGGATGGAGATGGGGATGGGGATGGAGATGGAGGTGGGGTTGGGATGGAGATGGGATGGGGATGGAGATGGGATGGGGATGGGATGGAGATGGGATGGAGATGGGGATGGGATGGAGGTGGAGGTGGAGATGGAGGTCGAGATGGAGGTGGAGGTGGGGATGGAGGTGGGGATGGAGGTGGGGATGGAGGTGGGGATGGAGGTGGGGATGGAGATGGGGATGGAGATGGGGATGGAGATGGGGATGGAGATGGAGATGGGATGGGGATGGGATGGAGATGGGGATGGGATGGAGATGGAGGTGGGGATGGAGATGGAGGATGGGGATGGGGGTGGAGATGGGGATGGGATGGAGATGGGGATGGGATGGGGATGGGATGGGGATGGGATGGAGATGGGATGGGGATGGGGATGGGATGGGGATGGAGATGGGATGGGGATGGAGATGGGGATGGGATGGGAGGTGGTGGTTGGGGTGGGATGGGAGGTGGTGGTTGGGATGATGGTGGGAATAGGTGGGAGATGGTGGTGGGGATGGGATGGGTTGGGATGGGATGGGTTGGGGTGGGAGATGGTGGAGATGCTGGGGTTGGGGTGGGATGGGGTGGAGATGGTGGTGGGGATGGGGTGGAGATGATGGTGGTGGGGATGGGGTGGGATGGGATGGGAGGTGGGGGTGGGGATGGGCGGGGGTGGGGTAGGATGAGATGGTGGTGGGGATGGGGTGGGAGATGGTGGTGGGGATGGGACGGGGTGGAGATGGGGGGATGGGATGGGAGATGATGATGGAGATGGGATGGGGTGGAGATGGTGGTGGGAATAGGTGGGAGATGATGGTGGGGATGGGGTGGAGATGGGGTGGGGATGATGGGGGTGGAGATGGGGTGGGAGATGATGGAGGGATGGGAATAGGTGGAGGTGATGGTGGGAGACAGTGGTGGGGACGGGTTGGGGTGGGAGATGGTTGGGGTGGGATGGAGCAGGAGCTGGTAGTGGGGTTGGGGCAAGATGGGGTGGGAGATGGTGGTGGGGTGGACTAGGATGGGGTCAACGAGCTAGGACGGGGGGGGATAAGTCGGCGTGAGATGGTGGGAAGGGGCCGACGAGATGGAACGGGACGAGGTCGGGGGGTGGGACGAGGAGAAAGATGGAGCAGGATGGGGTTGGGCTGCTGGAGACGGGGTCGGTGGGGTGAGGACGGAGAGCTGGGGTGGGGTGGTGGGCCGAGACGTCCTCCGCTGGGAACCCCGAATGCCACCCCAGAGGCTGGAGCGGGCGCTGCTGGACGCCACGGCCGCCACGACGGCGGTGGTGCAGGAGGCCATCTCCTCCATCGAGACGGTGAGGACCTTGGCCGGCGAGGAGGAGGAGGAGCGGCGCCACGCCCGGGCGGTGGCCGAGATGCTGAGGCTGAAGAACCAGCTGGCGGTGGAGCGGGCGCTCTTCATCTTCGTCCATCGGGTGAGGCCGGGTGGGACCTTGGGCCTCCGGGGCCCGCGGAGCCCGGGCCGCACGGTGAGCCTGGGTCCCCCCGCAGGTTCTCCAGTTGGCCGTGCAGGTCTTGGTGCTCCACCACGGCCACCGGCAGCTGCGCGAAGGCTCCATCACCCCCGGCAATGTGGTCACCTTCTTCCTCTACCGCAATAAAGTCAGCAGCCACGTGCAGGTGAGGCCACGCCAGCCGTGTCCCACTCCATCATCTCCTCCTCCTCCATCCCCATCGTCCCGTCTCCTCCTCCACCCCCATCATCTCCATCGTCTCCTCCATCCCCATCATCTCCATCTCCTCCTCCACCCCCATCTCCTCCTCCACCCCCATCGTCTCCATCGTCTCCTCCACCCCCATCTCCTCCTCCATCCCCATCTCTCCATCTCCTCCTCCCTCCCCATCGTCTCCATCTCCTCCTCCGTCCCCATCTCCTCCTCCGTCCCCATCGTCTCCATTGTCTCCTCCACCCCCATCGTCTCCATCTCCTCCTCCGTCCCCATCTCCTCCTCCGTCCCCATCGTCTCCATCGTCTCCTCCATCGCCATCTCCTCCTCCGTCCCCGGTGGCCGCTGCTTGGTCCTGGGCAGGCGTTGGTCTACGGCCACGGGGAGCTGATGAACAAGGTGGCAGCAGGACGCAAGGTTTGGGAATACCTGGACCGGGAGCCTCGGGGGGACGCGGGGGGCACCTGGGCGCCCCCGACCCTGCGCGGCCACGTCGTCTTCCAAGGGGTCTCCTTCGCCTACCCAACGCGGCCCCACCACCTCGTGCTGAAGGTAGAGGAGACCCACCAGGAGGAGCAGGGAGAGAGGATGGGATGGGATGGTGGGATGGGATGGGAAGGTGGGGATGGGATGGTGGGAAGGGTGGGAGGAGGACAGAGGAGTGGGATGAGATGGTGGAGATGGTGGGATGAGGACAGAGGGCTGAGATGGTTGGAATGGGATGGGGTGGTGGGATGAGGACAGAGAACTGGGATGAGATGGGAAAGGATGATGGGGATGGGATGGTGGGATGAGGACAGTGGGATGGGAACGGTGAAGATGGGATGGTAGGAGTGAAATGGGATGAGGACGGAGGGATGGGAGGGTGGGATGGGGACCAAGGAGATGGGTTGGTGAGGAGGGGATGGGAGAGGGAAGACGGGGTGGTGGGAATGGGATGAAGATGGAGGGGATGGAGGTGGTGGAGGGGATGAAGATGGATGGGATGGAGGTGGTGGACAGGGTGAAGATGGTGGACAGGGTGAAGGTGGTGGAGGGGATGAAGATGGAGGGGATGAAGATGGTGGATGGGATGAATGTGGATGGGATGAAGGTGGTGGTGGATGAAGATGGAGGGGATGGAGGGGATGAAGGTGGTGGAGGGGATGAAGATGGTGGAGGGGATGGAGGTGACGGTGGAGGGGATGAAGGTGGTGGAGGAGATGAATATGGTGGTGGAGGGGATGAAGGTTGTGGATGGGATGAAGATGATGGTGGATGGGATGAAGATGGTGATGGATGGGATGGGATGAAGGTGGATGGGATGAAGATGATGGTGGATGGGATGGGATGGGATGGGATGGTGGAGATGGACAGCCCCCTACCCCCCAGGATGTCTCCTTCGAGCTGCGTCCCGGCGAGGTGACGGCGCTGGCCGGGCCCAACGGCAGTGGGAAGAGCTCGTGCGCGGCGCTGCTGCAGCGCTTCTACGAGCCCTCGGCCGGGCGGCTGCTCCTCGACGGGGTCCCCGTGGGCCTCTACCAGCACCACTATCTCCACCGCCACGTGAGGAGCCGCCGGGGCCACCGGGCGGGTGACGCGAGGGGTCCAGGCGGTGCCCGCTCCGAGCCTTGTCCTCCTCCTCGCCGCAGGTCGCCGTGGTGGGACAGGAGCCCGTGCTCTTCTCCGGCACCATCCGGGACAACATCACCCTGGGCTTGGAGGGCTGCTCGGACGAGGAGGTGAGAGCGGCCGCTGCCACCGCCGGGGCCCTCGACTTCATCACCGCGCTGGAGAAGGGCTTCGACACCGGTGAGTCCTGGGGGGACCCGGCGGGGGGGTCTTGGTGGTCCTCAGCACCCTGGGTCTTGGTGGGACCCTCCATATGGGTCCTGGTGGGACCCTCCTTATGGGTCTTGGTGGGACCCTCCATATGGGTCCTGGTGGCCCTCAGCACCCTGGGTCTTGGTGGGACCCTCCTTATGGGTCTTGGTGGGACCCTACACCCTGGGTCCTGGTGGGACCCTCTGTATGGGCCTTGGTGGGACCCTACATCTGGGTCTTGGTGGCCCTCAGCACCCTGGGTCTTGGTGGGACCCTCCGTGTGGGTCTTGGTGGGACCCTCCGTGTGGGTCTTGGTGGGACCCTCCATATGGGTCTTGGTGGGACCCTCTGTGTGGGTCCTGGTGGCCCTCAGCACCCTGGGTCCTGGTGGGACCCTCCATGTGGGTCCTGGTGGCCCTCAGCCCCCTGGGTCTTGGTGGGACCCTCCTTATGGGTCCTGGTGGGACCCAACGTATGGGTCCTGGTGGGACCCTCCGTGTGGATCCTGGTGGGACCCTATGTGTGGATCCCGGTGGCCCTCAATGCCCTGGATCCTGGTGGGCCCCTCCATGAGGTTCCTGGTGGGACCCTCCGTGTGGTTCCTCCCCGCAGAGGTTGGGGAGAAGGGGGCGCAGCTGTCGGCGGGGGAGAAGCAGCGCGTGGCCATCGCCCGGGCCCTGGTGCGTCGTCCCCGTGTCCTCGTCCTCGACGAAGCCACCAGCGCCTTGAACAGCGACAGCCGGGACCTGGTGAGGAGCTGGGAGGGGGTGGTGGCAAGGGGGGCCACCAAGAGGGAGAGGGAGGCCACCAAGAGGGAGAGGGAGGCCACCAAGAGGGAGAAGAGGCCACCAAGAGGGAGAAGAGGCCACCAAGAGGGACTTGGACGAGGTAGAACCGGGTGATCTTCATGAAGGTCCAACAAGGTCGAGGTTCTGCACCCGGGTTGGGACAATCGCAAATCCAGGCTGGGTGGAGAAGGTCTTGGGGCGTTGAGGGATGCGAATCACGGGTTGGGTTGGGTTGGAAGGGGCCCTCAAAGCTGGGACACCTCCCAGTGGGGGCTCCAAGCCTCATCCAACCTGGCCTTGAGCACCTCCGGGGATGGGACAACCACGACTTCCATGGGGGGGGTGGGACCCGAGGGGCTGGGAGGTCCCTTCCAACCCAACCCCTTCCTTGAGGCCATGATCTCCAGGAAGGAGGAGGGGGATGGATGGAAGGACGAGGTGGAAGGCAGGAGGACTGGATGGTGGTTGAGTAGATGGTTGGATGGATGGACAATTGGATAGAGGTGGGTGGATGGAAGGGTAGATGCTGGAAGCTGAAGGACACAGAGCTGAGATCTTTGGAAGGAATTTCTTCACCAGGAGATGGGGGAGCTCCTGCTCCCTGGCTGCTCCATCCCTGGAGGTGTCCAAGGCCACGTTGGATGGGGCTTGGAGCATCCTGGTCCAGAGGGAGGTGTCCCTGGATGGGCTTGAAGGTTCCTTGGAACCCAACCCGTCCGTGAGTCCATGAGCTGTAGGTGCGTGGAAGGAAGAGGTGGAAGGATGGAAGGAAGGAAGAGATGGATGGAAGGAAGAGGTGGAAGGATGGATGGAAGGAAGGAAGAGGTGGAAGGATGGATGGAAGGAAGGAAGAGGTGGAAGGATGGATGGATGGAAGGAAGAGGTGGAAGGATGGATGGAAGGAAGAGCTGGAAGGATGGATGGAAGGAAGAAGGGGAAGGAAGGAAGAGGTGGAAGGATGGAAGGAAGGAAGGAAGAGGTGGAAGGATGGATGGAAGGAAGGAAGAGGTGGAAGGATGGATGGATGGAAGAGGTGGAAGGATGGATGGAAGGAAGAGGTGGAAGGATGGAAGGAAGGAAGAGGTGGAAGGAAGGATGGAAGGAAGAGGTGGAAGGATGGATGGATGGAAGAGGTGGAAGGATGGATGGATGGAAGAGGTGGAAGGATGGATGGAAGGAAGAGGTGGAAGGATGGATGGAAGGAAGAGGTGGAAGGAAGGATGGAAGGAAGAGGTGGAAGGATGGATGGAAGGAAGAGGTGGAAGGAAGGATGGAAGGAAGAGGTGGAAGGATGGAAGGAAGGAAGAGGTGGAAGGATGGAAGGAAGGAAGAGGTGGAAGGATGGAAGGAAGGAAGAGGTGGAAGGAAGGATGGAAGGAAGAGGTGGAAGGAAGGATGGAAGGAAGAGGTGGAAGGAAGGATGGAAGGAAGGAAGAGGTGGAAGGAAGGATGGATGGATGGAAGGAAGAGGTGGAAGGAAGGATGGAAGGACTTGGATGGTGGTTGACTGAGTAGATGGGTGGATGGATGGATAGCGGTGGGTAGATGCTGGAGGCTGAAGGACACGGGGTTGAGATCTTTGGAGGGAATTTCTTCACCAGGAGGGTGGGGAGCTCCCCATGCAGGTTGCCCAGAGAAGCTGTGGTTGCTCCATCCCTGGAGGTGTCCAAGGGCGCGTCGGCTGGGGCTTGGAGCAACCTGCTCCAGCGGGAGGTGTCCCTGGCCTGGGTTCCTCGGCAGCCACCCCGTCCCCGAGTCCATCCCCCACGTTCTCCTGCAGCTGGAGAGGCTGCGGGGGCCCCACGCGGTGCTGCTCATCACCCACTGCCCGCGCCTGCTGGAGGCGGCCGACCGCGCCGTGGTGCTGGACGCCGGCGCCGTGGTGGAGACGGGGACGCCGGCCGAGCTGAGGAGCCGCGGGGGGGACCTACAGCCGCCTCCTGAGGAGGCCCTCGCGCCGCCCCGGGGACACGGCGAGCGGCTCCAGGGGGCACAACGGGGGCCACCGGGGGCCACCGGGCAAGGGCAGCGGCCAGCAATAAAGAGGAGAAGGTGGATGGGGGCTCCAGGAGATGGATGGGGGCGCCAGGAGATGGATGGGGACACTGAGAACGTGGATGGGGGCACCAGGAGATGGATGGGGACACTGAGAACGTGGATGGGGGCACCAGGAGATGGATGGGGACACTGAGAACGTGGATGGGGGCACCAGGAGATGGATGGGGACACTGGGAGATGGATGGGGACACTGAGAACGTGGATGGGGGCACCAGGAGATGGATGGGGACACTGAGAACGTGGATGGGGGCACCAGGAGATGGATGGGGGCACCAGGAGATGGATGGGGACACCGAGAACGTGGATGGGGACAGCAGGAGATGGATGGGGACACTGAGAACGTGGATGGGGACAGCAGGAGATGGATGGGGACACTGAGAACGTGGATGGGGACAGCAGGAGATGGATGGGGGCACCAGGAGATGGATGGGGACACCAGGAGATGGATGGGGACACTGAGAACGTGGATGGGGACAGGAGGAGATGGATGGGGACACTGAGAACATGGATGGGGACACCAGGAGATGGATGGGGGCTCCAGGAGATGGATGGGGACACCAGGAGATGGATGGGGACACTGAGAACGTGGATGGGGACAGGAGGAGATGGATGGGGACACTGAGAACATGGATGGGGACACCAGGAGATGGATGGGGGCTCCAGGAGATGGATGGGGACACCAGGAGATGGATGGGGACACTGAGAACGTGGATGGGGACAGGAGGAGATGGATGGGGACACCAGGAGATGGATGGGGACACTGAGAACGTGGATGGGGACACCAGGAGATGGATGGGGACACGAGGAAGTGCCTGGTGGAAGCGTGGTTGGCGAAGCCTCTTTCCTTTTATTGTCCCAACGTTGGAGCCGTTTTATTCGTTTTGATATCGAGGAAGAGGAGGAGGAAGAGGAGAAGGGGGAAGAGGAGGAGGAAGGGGAGGAGGAAGAGGAAGAGGAGAAGGAGGAAGGGGAGGAGGAAGGGGAGGAGGAAGGGAGGGGAGGAAGGGGGGGAGGAAGGGGGGGAGGAAGGGGGGGAGGAAGGGGGGGAGGAAGAGGAGGAGGAAGAGGAGGAGGAAGAGGAGGAGGAAGAGGAGGAAGAGTAGAAGGAGGAAGAGGAGGAGGAGGAGGAAGAGGAGGAGGAGGAAGAGGGGAAGGAGGAAGAGGGGAAGGAGGAAGAGGGAAGGAGGAGGAGGAGAAAGAGGAGAAGGAGGAAGAGGAGGAGGAGGAAGAGGAGGAGGAGGAAGAGGAGGAGGAGGAAGAGGAGGAGGAGGAAGAGGAGGAGGAGGAAGAGGGGAAGGAGGAGGAGGGGAAAGAGGAGAAGGAGGAAGAGGAGGAGGAGGAGGAGGAGGAGGAGGGGGAGAAAGAGGAGGAGGGGGAGGAAGAGGAGGAGGGGGAGGAAGAGGAGGAGGGGGAGGAAGAGGAGGAGGAGGAGGAAGAGGAGGAGGAGGAGGAGGAGGAGGAAGAGGAAGAGGAGGGGAAGGAGGAGGAGGAAGAGGAGGAGGAGGAAGAGGAGGAGGAGGAAGAGGGGAAGGAGGAGGAAGAGGGGAAGGAGGAGGAAGAGGGAGGAAGAGAAGAATGAGGAAGAGGAAGAGGAGGAGGAAGAGGAAGGGGAGGAGGAGGAGGAGGAAGAGGAAGAGCTGCTTCCACCTCCTTGCGGCTCCCGCCCTGGAAGGGGAGGAGGAAGCGCTGGTGCCGCCGTCGCCATCACTAACGAAGCCCTCGCGGCTCGTTAGGGAGCAGAAGGAAGGGCCACAAGGTCCCCCCCCCCGGTCCCCAGTGTCCCCTCCCAGTCCCAAACTGGTCCCTCAGCCCTGGGGGGGGGTCGGGGTCTCACCTGGGGCCTCAGGGGGTGTCCCCGACGTCCTCGATGTCCCCGAGGATGGTGGCGCCCACGGCCTGCAGCCGCCTCACCAGGGAGCCCAGGGCCGCTGAGGGGACACGGGGACACTGGGGACACGGGGGGGACACGGGGGACACTGGGACAGGGAGGGGACACTGGGACAGGGAGGGGACACTGGGACAGGGAGGGGACATGGAGGGGACACTGGGACAGGGAGGGGACACTGGGACATGGAGGGGACACTGGGGACAGGGAGGGGACACTGGGGGCTGGGGGGACGTGGAGGGGACACTGGGACATGGAGGGGACATGGAGGGGACACTGGGACATGGAGGGGACATTGGGGACAAGGAGGGACGTGGAGGGGATATTGGGACAGGGAGGGGACACTGGGACATGGAGGGGACACTGGGGGCTGGGGGGGACGTGGAGGGGACATTGGGGACAGGGAGGGGACACTGGGATGTGGAGGGGACATTGGGGGCTAGGGGGGACAGGGAGGGGACATTGGGGACAGGGAGGGGACATTGGGACGTGGAGGGGACACTGGGACAGGGAGGGGACATTGGGACGTGGAGGGGACACTGGGACACGGAGGGGACATTGGGACTTGGAGGGGACACTGGGGACACTGGGGGCTGGGGGGACAGGGAGGGGACACTGGGGGCTGGGGGGACGTGGAGAGGACACTGGGACAGGGAGGGGACATTGGGACGTGGAGGGGACACTGGGACAGGGAGGGGACATTGGGACGTGGAGGGGACACTGGGACACAGAGGGGACATTGGGACTTGGAGGGGACACTGGGGACATGGAGGGGACACTGGGGACACTGGGGGCTGGGGGGACAGGGAGGGGACACTGGGACAGGGAGGGGACACTGGGACAGGGAGGGGACACTGGGGGCTGGGGGGGATGTGGAGGGGACACTGGGACGTGGAGGGACATTGGGGACATAGAGGGGACATTGGGGACAGGGGAGGGACATTGGGACATGGGGACCTGGAGGGGACATGGGGGACACGGAGGGGACATTGGGGACACAGAGGGGACACTGGGGATAAGGAGGGACACTTGGGGACATTGTGGGGCTGGGAGGGACGTGGGGTGACACGGAGGGGACGCTGGGGACACCTGAGGGCCAGGGGGACAGTGAGGGACACAGGGAACACGAGGGGACATGGAAGGACGTCAGGGGCCACCTGGGGACACGGGAGGGATGCTGGGGAGGTTGGAGGGACACAGGGGACACTTGGGGACGTAGAGGGGACCTTGGTGACACAGAGAGGACACGGGGGGACATTGGAGGACATGGAGGGACGTCTAGGGCCACTGGGAGGACACTGGGGACAAAGGGGGGACAGCGGAGGACGCTTGGGGACACTGGGAGGACACAAGGTGACACTGGGGCCACAGGGGACGCTTGGGGACATGGAGGACACGAGGTGACACTGGGAGGACACGAGGGTGACACTGGGGACACTGGGATGACACGAGGTGACACGGGGAGGACACGAGGTGACACGGGGGCCACGGGAGCCGAACCAACCTCTGCCCGGGGGGGTCCCCGTCCCGTCTCCGCTCGGGGGCACCTGGAGGTGACATCGAGGTGACGCGGGGACAGCAGCCACCCCTGTCCCCACCAGCCCTCCCCGAGCGACGTCCCTGTCCCCTCCTTTGTCCCCCCCCCCGTGTCCCCAAGCCACCTCACCTCGCCCCGTGCCCCCTCGCCCGCTGGGGGGATGCGGCCGGTGGCCCCGGGTGGCCCCTCGTGTCCCCTCCTCGACGTCCCCAAGGCGTCCTCAGGGCCGCGCTGGCCTCCAGCCACCGTCCCTCGGGTCACCTCGGCCACCTGGCTGGGGACAAGGCCACCGGGTCACCCTCGTGTCACCGCCCCCCCCCCCCCCAAATTGTCCCCCTGTGCCACCCCCCCCCCGGTGTCCCCAAGGTCACTCACTTGTCCCCTGCCGGGTCCCGCTGCCACCATCGCGGCTCCGAGGCCACCAGCCCTGGGGACAGGGGACACAGGGACACCCGCTGTGGCAGAGGGGGTGACACGGTGGCATCTGTCCCCATCCCCATGGCCCTATGTCCCTTCTGTCACCTCCCTGTCCCCATGTCCTCGTGTCCCTGTCCCCTCTCCCTTCCCTGTGTCTCCATGTCCCCTGTCCCCATGTCCCTGTGTCCCCCTCCCTGTCCCATGTCCCCATGTCCCTGTGTCCCCCTCCCTGTCCCCATGTCCCTGTCCCCTTCCCTGTCCCCATGTCCCTGTGTCCCCTCCCTGTCCCCATGTCCCTTGTGTCCCTGTCCCCATGTCCCCTATGTCTGTGTCCCCCTCCCTGTCCCCATGTCCCCCTGTCCCCGTCCCCCCTCCCATCCCCACGTCTGTGTCCGCTGTCCCCATGTCCCCTATGTCCCCCCATGTCCCTGTCCCCCCTCCCATGTCCCCATGTCCCTGTGTCCTCTCCCTATCCCCATGTCCCTGTCCCCATGTCCCCATGTCCCTGTGTCCCTGTCCCCTGTTCCCATGTCCCTGTGTCCCCCTCCCTGTCCCATGTCCCTGTGTGCCACCGCTGTCCCCATGTCCCCCTGTCCCCCTGTCCCTGTGTCCCCCTGTCCCCCTGTCCCCTCCCTGTCCCCATGTCCCCTATGTCCCTGTCTCCTGTCCCTGTGTCCCCTCCCTGTCCCCACGTTCCTGTCCCCATGTCCCTGTCCCCATGTCCCTGTACCCCTCCCTGTCCCCATGTCCGTGTCCCCTCCCTGTCCCCATGTCCCCATGTCCCTGTCCCCCTGTCCCCTGTCCCCATGTCCCTGTACCCCTCCCTGTCCCCATGTCCCTGTCCCCCTCCCTGTCCCCTGTCCCCATGTCCCTGTACCCCTCCCTGTCCCCATGTCCCTGTGTCCCCTCCCTGTCCCCCTGTCCCCACGTCCCTGTCCCCATGTCCCTGTCCCCCTGTCCCCCTGTCCCCATGTCCCTGTCCCCATGTCCCTGTCCCCATGTCCCTGTCCCCCCTCCCTGTCCCCCCGGCCCCGTGTCCCCTCACGGAGGTGCCCGATGGTGTCTCGGTTGCTCGGTGTCCCCGAGGCCCCGGTGGCCGCTGTCCCCTCCGCCTGGCGCCAGGTCCCCTCCCGGGACACCCTGGGGACACGGACACCGCGCACAGTCCCTCCCAGTCCCTCCCAGTCCCTCCCAGTCCCCTCCCAGTCCCTCCCAGTCCCTCCCAGTGCCCCCCCAGTCCCCTCCCAGTCCCTCCCAGTCCCTCCCAGTCCCCTCCCAGTCCCTCCCAGTCCCTCCCAGTCCCCTCCCAGTCCCCTCCCAGTCCCTCCCAGTCCCTCCCAGTCCCTCCCAGTCCCTCCCAGTCCCCTCCCAGTCCCTCCCAGTCCCTCCCAGTCCCCTCCCAGTCCCTCCCAGTCCCCTCCCAGTCCCTCCCAGTCCCCTCCCAGTCCCTCCCAGTCCCTCCCAGTCCCCTCCCAGTCCCTCCCAGTCCCCTCCCAGTCCCTCCCAGTCCCTCCCAGTCCCTCCCAGTGCCCCCCAGTCCCTCCCAGTCCCCTCCCAGTCCCTCCCAGTCCCTCCCAGTCCCCTCCCAGTCCCTCCCAGTCCCTCCCAGTCCCCTCCCAGTATCCTCCCAGTCCCTCCCAGTCCCTCCCAGTCCCCCAAAGTGGCTCCCAGTCCCTCCCAGTACCTGGCAGCTGCCCGTCCCAGTGCTCCCAGTTCCTTCTCCGCTGCCTCCGCCCTCATCGCCGCCTGCGCGGGGGCCACCGCGTCCCCAACTGTCCCCAACCCCTCCCAGTGCCTCCCAGTGCCCCCTCCCAGTGTCCCCAGTTTGTCCCCCAGTCCCTCCCAGTTCCCCCCCCAGTGGTCCCAACCATTCCCAGTCCCTCCCAGTTTGTCCCCAACCCCTCCCAGTGTCCCCAGTTGCCCCCAGTCCCTCCAGTTTGTCCCCAACCCCTCCCAGTGTCCCCAGTTGCCCCCAGTCCCCCCCAGTCCCTCCCAGTCCCCCCAGTTCCCCACCTGGCTCTCCCGCCGTGTTGCTGCGGCCACGGCTGCTTCCAGCGCCTGCACCTGCACCCAAGGGGCTCAGGACCCTCCGGATGGGACCCGGGACCCCAAAAAGGGGCTCAGGACCCCCCAAAAGGGGCTCAGGACCCCCCGGATGGGAGCCGGGACCCCAAAAAGGGGCTCAGGACCCCCAAAAGGGGCTCAGGACCCTCCGGATGGGACCCGGGACCCCCAAAAGGGGCTCAGGACCCCCCAAAAGGGGCTCAGGACCCCCCGGATGGGACCCGGGACCCCAAAAAGGGGCTCAGGACCCCCCAAAAGGGGCTCAGGACCCTCTGGATGGGACCCGGGACCCCAAAAAGGGGCTCAGGACCCCCCAAAAGGGGCTCAGGACCCCCCGGATGGGAGCCGGGACCCCAAAAAGGGGCTCAGGACCCCCAAAAAGGGGCTCAGGACCCTCCAGATGGGACCAGGGACCCCAAAAAGGGGCTCAGGACCCCCAAAAGGGGCTCAGGACCCTCCGGATGGGACCCGGGACCCCAAAAAGGGGCTCAGGACCCCCCAAAAGGGGCCTCAGGACCCTCCGGATGGGATCAGGGACCCCATAAAAGGGGCTCAGGACCAGAAAAGGGGGCTCAGGCCCATCCGGATGGGAACAGGGACCCCCAAATTGGGCTCAGGACCCGCTGGGTGGGACCTCAGGACCCTCTGGTTGGGCCCCAGGACCCCCAAACTGGGCTCAGGACCCTCTGGGTGAGACCCAGTACCCCCAAACTGGGCTCAGGACCCTCTGGATGGGACTCAGGACCCCCAAAATGGGCTCAGGACCCGCTGGGTGGTCCACAGGACCCCCAAACTGGGCTCAGGACCCCCAAACTGGGCTCAGGACCCTCTGGATGGGACTCAGGACCCCCAAACTGGGCTCAGAACCCTCTGGGTGGGACCTCAGGACCCCCAAACTGGGCTCAGGACCCTCTGGGTGAGGCCCCAGGACCCCCAAACTGGGCTCAGAACCCTCTGGGTGGGACCTCAGGACCCCCAAACTGGGCTCAGGACCCTCTGAGTGGTCTCCAGGAGCCCCAAACTGGGCTCAGGACCCTCTGGTTGGGCCCCAGGACCCCCAAACTGGGCTCAGGACCCTCTGGGTGGGACCCCAGGACCCCCAAACTGGGCCCAGGACCCCTCTGGGTGGTCCCCAGGGCCCCCAAAGTGGGCTCAGGCCCCCCAAGCCGGGCTCCGGCCCCCCTGGGGGTACCCCAATCCCACCTTTGTCCGCAGCGCCCTCTCCGTCTCGCCCCAGGCCGCCCGCTGCAGCAGCAGCGCAAACACCTCTCGCCGCCAGCGCCCCAAGAGGCGCCGCTGGGGGTCCTGGGGGGCAAAACGGGGGGTCAGAGCCCCCCAGGATCCCCCCCCTAAAGCCCAAAAGCCCCCCCTTAACCCAACCCCCCCCCCCCCCTTTCCTTTGGAGACAATCTGGGGACAGGGGGACACCAGGGGGACATGGGGAGATCTTGGGGACACCTTGGGGACACCAAGGGGACATGAAGGAGACCTTGGGGACACCAGGGGGACATGAGGGTGGCCTTGGGGACACCTTGGGGACATGAAGGAGACCTTGGGGACACCCTGGGGACACCAGGGGGACGTGGCCACCACGTCATGTTAATGATGGGGACATCAGGGGTGCCCTAGGGACACCTTGGGGACACCAGGGGGACATGAGGGTGGCCTTAGGGACACCATGGGGATGTGGCCACCATGTCACCCTCACTATGGGGACACCCTGGGGACACGAGGAAGACCTTGGGGACACCCAGGGGACGTGGTCACCATGTCACCCTCACTATGGGGACACCTTGGGGACACCAGGGGGACATAGGGAGACCTTGGGGACACCTTGGGGACACCAGGGGGACATGAGGGAGACCTTGGGGACACCTTGGGGACACCAGGTGGACATAGGGAGACCTTGGGGACACCTTGGGGACACCAGGGGGACATGGGGACACCTTGGGGACACCCTGGGGACACCAGGGGGAGATGGGGAGATCTTGGGGACACCAGGGGGACATGAAGGTGGCTTTGGGGACACCTTGCGGACATTGGGAGGACATGAAGGTGGCTTTGGGGACACCTTGGGGACACCGGGGGGACATGGGGAGACCTTGGGGACACCTTGGGGACACCAGGGAGACATGAAGGTGGCTTTGGGGACACCTTGGGGACACCTTGGGGACACCTTGGGGACACCTTGGGGACACCAGGGGGATGTGACCACCATGTCATGTTCACAATGGCGACACCAGGGATGCCCTAGGGACACCTTGGGGACACCAGGGGGACATGGGGACACCTTGGGGACATGGCCACCGTGTCACCCTCACTATGGGGACACCTTGGGGACACCAGGGGGACATGAGGGAGACCTTGGGGACATCCTGGGGACACCAGGGGGACATGAGGGAGACCTTGGGGACACCTTGGGGACACCAGGTGGACATAGGGACACCTTGGGAACACCTTGGGGACACCAGGGGAACATGAAGGAGACCTTGGGGACACCTTGGGGACGTGGCCACCATGTCAACCTCACTACGGGGACACCTTGGGGACATGGGGCCACCAGGACACGGGGACACAGCCCCCTCGCTCACCTCCTCCAGGGGTTTCTCCGCCCCCAGCGCGTGGCCCCGCCCCCTTAGGGCCTCAAGCTCCGCCCTCAGCACTTGGCTCCGCCCCCTCTCGGCCTCCAGCTCCGCCTCCAGGGCCCTGGGAACGGAACTGGGAGCACTGGGAATGGAACTGGGAGCACTGGGAATGGAACTGGGAGCACTGGGAACGGAACTGGGAGCACTGGGAACGGAACTGGGAGCACCGGGAGGTTACTGGGAGAACCGTGGGCTAACTGGGAGGGTGCTGAGAGGTTGCTGGGAGCACTGGGAAGGTGACTGGGTGTACTGGGAGGTAACTGGGAGGTGACAGGGAGCGCTGGGGGGAACTGGGAGGTCACTGGGAGCACAGGAAAGGTGACTGGGAGGCTGCTGGAAGCACTGGGGGGTACTGGGAGCACTGGTGGGTGACTGGGAGGTTACTGGGAGCACTGGGAAGGTAATTGGGAGGCTGCTGGAAGGACTGAGGGGTACTGGGAGCACTGGTGGGTTACAGGGAGGTCACTGGGAGCACCGGTGGGTGACTGGGAGGTCACTGGGAGCACTGGGAGCCCTTACCTGGTGCTGGGGGGGGGCAGCATGAAGTGCGAGGGGGGAATGAGGCCCCATGGACCTGGGGGGGGGGAAGAAGGGGGGGCATTAGGACCCAGGGGGACCCGGGGGCGGGGCATTAGGACCCGGGGGTGGGGGGAAGGGGGGGGGCATTAGGACCCGGAGGGACTCGGGGTGGGGGGAGAGAAGGGGAGGGACCAGGACCCGGGGAGGACCCAGGGGTTGGGGGGGGGGGGGGGGGGCATTAGGACCCGGGGGGAGAAGTAGGGGGCATTAGGACCCAGGGGTACCAGGGAGGCAATAGGACCCGGGTGGGGGGACAGGCGGGGGGGCATTAGGACCCGGGGGGGACATTAGGGCCCTGGGGGGGACATTAGGGCCCGGTGGGGGGGGGCATTAGGACCTAGGGGGAGAAGGGGGGGGCATTAGGACGCAGGGGGACCCGGGGTGGGGGGGCGCTAAGACCCAGGGGGGACCCAGAGGATTGCGGTGGGGGCACTAGGACCCGGGGGTACCCGGGATGGAGGGTGGGGGGCAGTAGGAGCCGGGGGGAGGGAACTGACCCGGAGGGGGGTTGGGGGGGGGGACTAGGACCCGGAGGGGGGTTGGTGGGGGGCCGGCACTAGGACCCGGAGGGGGGTTGGTGGGGGGGGGGGCACTAGGACCCGGAGTGGGGTTGGGGGTGGGGTGGGGCACTAGGACCCGGAGGGGTTTGGGAGGCGGGGGCACTAGGACCCGGAGGGGAGTTGGGGGGGGCACTAGGACCCGGAGGGGGGTTGGGGGTGGGCACTAGGACCCGGGGGGGGCGCGGCCTCACCCGGCGGCTCCGCCATGGGCGTCAAACTGGAAGGGGGGACAAAGCTCCCAGTAAGGCCCAGTAAGTCCCAGTATGGCCCCATTTGCCCCATCCTCACAACCCCAGTAACCCCCCAGTGCCCCCCCCGTCCCTCCCAGTGCTCCCAGTAACCCCCCAGTGCCCCCCCCGTCCCTCCCAGTTACTCCCCAGTGCACCCAGTAATCTCCCAGTCCCTCCCAGTAACCCCCCCAATGCTCCCAGTCCCTCCCAGTTACCCCCAGTGCTCCCAGTTACCACCTAATAGCCCTCCCAGTTACCCCCAGTGCTCCCAGCAAGCACCCAATAACTTCTCCAGTGCTCCCAGTCCCTCCCAGTGCTCCCAGTCCTTCCCACTTACCCCCAGTGCTCCCAGTAACCCCCCAATAGCCCTCCCAGTTACCCCCAGTGCTCCCAGTAACCACCTAATAGCCCTCCCAGTTGCCCCCAGTGCTCCCAGCAAGCACCCAATAACTTCTCCAGTGCTCCCAGACCCTCCCAGTGCTCCCAGTAACCCCCTAATAGCCCTCCCAGCTACCCCCAGCGCTCCCAGTAACCCTCCCAGTTAATCCCAGTGCTCCCAGTAACCCCCTAATAGCCCTCCCAGCTACCCCCAGCGCTCCCAGTAACCCTCCCAGTTAATCCCAGTGCTCCCAGTAACCCCCTAATAGCCCTCCCAGTTACCCCCAGTGCTCCCAGTAACCACCTAATAGCCCTCCCAGTTTCCCCAGTGCTCCCAGTAACCCCCTAATAGCCCTCCCAGTTACCCCCAGTGCTCCCAGTAACCACCTAATAGCCCTCCCAGTTAATCCCAGTGCTCCCAGTAACCACCTAATAGCCCTCCCAGTTACCCCCAGTGCTCCCAGCAAGAATCCAATAACTTCTCCAGCGCTCCCAGTCGCTCCCAGTAACCCTCCCAGTTAATCCCAGTGCTCCCAGTAACCCCCTAATAGCCCTCCCAGTTAACCCAGTGCTCCCAGTAACCCCCTAATAGCCCTCCCAGCTACCCCCAGCGCTCCCAGTAACCCTCCCAGTTAATCCCAGTGCTTCCAGTAACCCCCTAATAGCCCTCCCAGTTACCCCAGTGCTCCCAGTAACCACCTAACAGCCCTCCCAGTTAATCCCAGTGCTCCCAGTAACCCCCTAATAGCCCTCCCAGTTACCCCCAGTGCTCCCAGTATGCCCTAGCGCTTCCAGTAACCCCCCTCCCAGTGCTCCCAGTCCCTCCCAGTACGTCCCAGTGCTCCCAGTAACCCCGAGAACCGCGTTGCTCCCTCCGGGTCCCGCCCGTCGTCGTCGTCCCCCCCCCGCCCCCCGGCAGCCAATCAGAGCGCAGAACCGGGCTCAGGCCACGCCCCCTTTTAATCACCGAAACCAATCAGAACGCAAAGCTGGGCTGAGGCCCCGCCCCCCTCCCCCTCGGAGCCAATCAGAGCGCAGAGATGGGCCCAGGCCCCGCCCCCGCCCCTTCCCGCCAATCGGAGCGCGAGGGGCGGGGCCGGGAGGGGAAGCGGGGCCGGAGGGGCGTGAAATGGGGCAGTGGAGGGGTAAATCGGGGCCCTGGAGGGGTAATTAGGGGCTTGGAGGCGTAAATTGGGGCCCTGGAGGGGAAATTAGGGGCTTGGAGGCGTAAATTGGGGCCCTGGAGGGGAAATTAGGGGCTTGGAGGCGTAAATCGGGGCCCTGGAGGTGCAAAGCAGGGTCAAAGGGGAGCAAATCCGGGCCCTGGAGGTGTAAATCAGTGCTCTGGAGGTGTAAATCACGGTTCTGGAGAGGCAAATTAAGGCATAAGGGGTAAATAAGAGCTTTGGGTGTGGAAATCCGGGCCAAAGGGGTGTAAATCAGGGCCAAAGGGGTGCAAAGCAGGGTCAAATGGGAGCAAATCCGGGCCCTGGAGGCGTAAATCAGTGCTCTGGAGGTGTAAATCAGGGTCCTGAGGGGGCACATTAAGTCATAAGGGGTGAATAAGAGCCTTGGGTGTGGAAATCAGGGCCAAAGGGGTGCAAATCAGGGCCAAAGAGGTGTAAATCAGGGCCCGAGCAGTGTAAATTGGGGTCCTGGAGGTGAAATTAGGGTCTTGGAGGCGTAAATCAGGGCCCTGAAGGTGCAAAGCAGGGCCAAAGAAGAGTAAATCAGGGTCCTGGTGGTGTAAATCAGCGCCAAAGAGGTGTAAATCAGGGTCTCGGAGGCATAAATCGGGGCCAAAGGGGTGCAAAGCAGGGTCAAATGGGAGCAAATCTGGGCCCTGGAGGTGTAAATCAGCGTGCTGGGGGGGCACATTAAGGCATAAGGGGTAAATAAGAGCCTTGGGTGTGGAAATCCGGGCCAAAGGGGTGTAAATCAGTGCCCGAGCTGTGTAAATCGGGGCCAAAAGGGTGCAAAGCAGGGTCAAATAAGAGCAAATCTGGGCCCTGGAGGTTTAAATCAGGGCCAAAGAGGTGTAAATCGGTGCCCGAGCAGTGTAAATTTGGGTCCTGGAGGTGAAACTAGGGTTTTGGAGGTGTAAATCAGTGCCCTGGAGGTGCAAAGCAGGGCCAAAGAAGTGTAAATCAGGGTCCTGGTGGTGTAAATCAGGGCCAAAGGGGTGCAAAGCAGGGTCAAACGGGAGTAAATAGGCCCTGGAGGTGTAAATCAGGGTCCTGAGGGGGCACATTAAGGCATAAGGGGTAAATAAGAGCCTTGGGTGTGGAAATCCGGGCCAAAGGGGTGTAAATCTGGGCCAAAGGGGTGCAAATCAGGGTCAAACGGGAGTAAATAGGCCCTGGAGGCGTAAATCAGTGCTCTGGAGGTGTAAATCAGTGTCCTGAGCGGGCAAATTAAGGCATAAGGGGTAAATAAGAGCCTTGGGTGTGGAAATGTGGGACAAAGGGGTGTAAATCTGGGCCAAAGGGGTGTAAATCAGTGCCCGAGCTGTGTAAATCGGGGCCAAAGAGGTGAAATTAGGGTCTTGGAGGCGTAAATCAGGGTCTCAGAGGTGCAAATCAGGGCCAAAGAGGTGTAAATCAGGGTCCTGGTGTGTAAATCAGGGTCTCAGAGGTGTAAATCGGGGCCAAAAGGGTGTAAAGCTGGGTCAAACGGGAGCAAATCCAGGCCCTGGAGGTGTAAATCAGGGCCAAAGAGGTGTAAATCAGGGTCCTGAGGGGGCACATTAAGGCATAAGGGGTAAATAAGAGCCTTGGGTGTGGAAATCCGGGCCAAAGGGGTGCAAATCCGGGCCAAAGGGGTGCAAATCAGGGCCAAAGAGATGTAAATCAGTGCCTGAACAGTGTAAATCAGGGTCCTGGAGGTGAAATTAGGGTCTTGGAGGCGTAAATCAGTGCCCTGGAGGTGCAAATCAGGGCCAAAGAGGTGTAAATCAGGGCCCGAGCAGTGTAAATTGGGGTCCTGGAGGTGAAATTAGGGTCTTGGAGGCGTAAATCAGGGCCCTGGAGGTGCAAATCAGGGCCAAAGGAGTGTAAATCAGGGTCCTGGAGGTGTAAATTGGGGCTAAAAGGGTGCAAAGCTGGGTCAAATGGGAGCCAATCCGGGCCCTGGAGGTGTAAATCAGTGCTCTGGAGGTGTAAATCAGGGTCCTGAGGGGGCACATTAAGTCATAAGGGGTGAATAAGAGCCTTGGGTGTGGAAATCAGGGCCAAAGGGGTGCAAATCAGGGCCAAAGAGGTGTAAATCAGGGCCCGAGCAGTGTAAATTGGGGTCCTGGAGGTGAAATTAGGGTCTTGGAGGCGTAAATCAGGGCCCTGGAGGTGCAAAGCAGGGCCAAAGAAGAGTAAATCAGGGTCCTGGTGGTGTAAATCAGCGCCAAAGAGGTGTAAATCAGGGTCTCGGAGGCATAAATCGGGGCCAAAGGGGTGCAAAGCAGGGTCAAATGGGAGCAAATCTGGGCCCTGGAGGTGTAAATCAGCGTCCTGAGGGGGCACATTAAGGCATAAGGGGTAAATAAGAGCCTTGGGTGTGGAAATCAGGGCCAAAGGGGTGTAAATCAGTGCCCGAGCTGTGTAAATCGGGGCCAAAAGGGTGCAAAGCAGGGTCAAATAAGAGCAAATCTGGGCCCTGGAGGTTTAAATCAGGGCCAAAGAGGTGTAAATCGGTGCCCGAGCAGTGTAAATTTGGGTCCTGGAGGTGAAACTAGGGTTTTGGAGGTGTAAATCAGTGCCCTGGAGGTGCAAAGCAGGGCCAAAGAAGTGTAAATCAGGGTCCTGGTGGTGTAAATCAGGGCCAAAGGGGTGCAAAGCAGGGTCAAACGGGAGTAAATAGGCCCTGGAGGTGTAAATCAGGGTCCTGAGGGGGCACATTAAGGCATAAGGGGTAAATAAGAGCCTTGGGTGTGGAAATCCGGGCCAAAGGGGTGTAAATCCGGGCCAAAGGGGTGTAAATCAGTGCCCGAGCTGTGTAAATCGGGGCCAAAGAGGTGAAATTAGGGTCTTGGAGGCGTAAATCAGGGCCCTGGAGGTGCAAATCAGGGCCAAAGGGGTGCAAATCTGGGGCAAAGAGGTGTAAATCAGGGTCTCGGAGGTGTAAATCAGGGCCAAAGGGTGCAAAGCAGGGTCAAAGGGGAGCAAATCCAGGCCCTGGAGGTGTAAATCAGTGCTCTGGAGGTGTAAATCAGTGTGCTGAGGGGGCACATTAAGGCATAAGGGGTAAATAAGAGCCTTGAGTGTGGAAATCCGGGCCAAAGGGGTGTAAATCAGTGCCCGAGCTGTGTAAATCGGGGCCAAAAGGGTGCAAAGCAGGGTCAAATAAGAGCAAATCTGGGCCCTGGAGGTTTAAATCAGGGCCAAAGAGGTGTAAATCGGTGCCCGAGCAGTGTAAATTTGGGTCCTGGAGGTGAAACTAGGGTTTTGGAGGTGTAAATCAGTGCCCTGGAGGTGCAAAGCAGGGCCAAAGAAGTGTAAATCAGGGTCCTGGTGGTGTAAATCAGGGCCAAAGGGGTGCAAAGCAGGGTCAAACGGGAGTAAATAGGCCCTGGAGGTGTAAATCAGGGTCCAGAGGGGGCACATTAAGGCATAAGGGGTAAATAAGAGCCTTGGGTGTGGAAATCCGGGCCAAAGGGGTGTAAATTCGGGCCAAAGGGGTGTAAATCAGTGCCCGAGCTGTGTAAATCGGGGCCAAAGAGGTGAAATTAGGGTCTTGGAGGCGTAAATCAGGGCCCTGGAGGTGCAAATCAGGGCCAAAGAAGTGTAAATCGGGGCCCTGGAGGTGTAAATCAGGGTCTCAGAGGTGCAAATCAGGGCCAAAGAGGTGTAAATCAGGGTCCTGGTGTGTAAATCAGGGTCTCAGAGGTGTAAATCGGGGCCAAAAGGGTGTAAAGCTGGGTCAAACGGGAGCAAATCCAGGCCCTGGAGGTGTAAATCAGGGCCAAAGAGGTGTAAATCAAGGTCCTGAGGGGGCACATTAAGGCATAAGGGGTAAATAAGAGCCTTGGGTGTGGAAATCAGGGCCAAAGGGGTGTAAATCAGGAACAAAGAGGTGTAAATCAGTGCCTGAGCAGTGTAAATCGGGGTCCTGGAGGTGAAATTAGGGGCTTGGAGGCGCAAATCAGGGCCAAAGAAGTGTAAATCAGGGTCTTGGTGGTGTAAATTGGGGCCAAAAGGGTGCAAAGCAGGGTCAAAGGGGAGAAAATCCAGGCCCTGGAGGTGTAAATCAGTGCTCTGGAGGTGTAAATCAGGTTCCTGGAGAGGCACATTAAGGCATAAGGGGTAAATAAGAGCCTTGGGTGTGGAAATGTGGGCCAAAGGGGTGTAAATCCGGGCCAAAGAGGTGTAAATCAGGGCCCGAGCTGTGTAAATTGGGGCCAAAGAGGTGAAATTAGGGTCTTGGAGGCGTAAATCAGGGCCCTGGAGGTGCAAATCAGGGCCAAAGAAGTGTAAATCGGGGCCCTGGAGGTGTAAATCAGGGTCTCAGAGGTGCAAATCAGGGCCAAAGAGGTGTAAATCAGGGTCCTGGTGTGTAAATCAGGGTCTCAGAGGTGTAAATCGGGGCCAAAAGGGTGTAAAGCTGGGTCAAACGGGAGCAAATCCAGGCCCTGGAGGTGTAAATCAGGGCCAAAGAGGTGTAAATCAGGGTCCTGAGGGGGCACATTAAGGCATAAGGGGTAAATAAGAGCCTTGGGTGTGGAAATCAGGCCAAAGGGGTGTAAATCAGGGCCAAAGGGGTGCAAATCAGGGTCAAACGGGAGTAAATAGGCCCTGGAGGCGTAAATCAGTGTCCTGAGCGGGCAAATTAAGGCATAAGGGGTAAATAAGAGCCTTGGGTGTGGAAATGTGGGCCAAAGGGGTGTAAATCTGGGCCAAAGGGGTGTAAATCAGGGCCCGAGCTGTGTAAATCGGGGCCAAAGAGGTGAAATTAGGGTCTTGGAGGTGCAAATCAGGGCCCTGGAGGTGTAAATCAGGGCCCTGGAGGTGTAAATCAGGGCCAAAGAGGTGTAAATCAGGGCCAAAGAGGTGTAAATCAGGGTCCTGAGGGGGCACATTAAGGCATAAGGGGTAAATAAGAGCCTTGGGTGTGGAAATCCGGGCCAAAGGGGTGTAAATCAGGGCCAAAGAGGAGTAAATCAGGGCCCGAGCAGTGTAAATCGGGGTCCTGGAGGTGAATTTAGGGTCTTGGAGGCGTAAATCAGGGTCTCAGAGGTGCAAATCAGGGCCAAAGGGGTGTAAATCAGGGTCCTGGTGGTGTAAATTGGGGCCAAAAGGGTGTAAAGCTGGGTCAAACGGGAGCAAATCCGGGCCCTGGAGGTGTAAATCGGGTCATGAAGGTGTCAATCAGGGTCCTGATGGGGTAAATCAAGGCCCTGGAGGTGGAATTGAAGGCCCTGATGGTGTAAATTGGCCCCGAGGGGGTAAATGGGGTGTAAACATGAGCCACGAGAGGGGTAAATCAAGGCTCCGATGGGGTAAATTGCCTCTGAGGGGGGTAAAAGAGTGTGAGGGGGGTTAATAGGAGCCTGGAGGTGCAAATGGTGCCATGAGGGTGTAAATCAGGGTGCTGCTGGGGTAAATCAGGGCCTTGAGGGGGTAAATCAGGGCCTTGGGGGGGTAAATTGGCCCTGAGGGTGTAAATAGGGTCCCAGGGGGTAAATCAGGGCCTCGAGGGGGTAAATCAGGGCCTTGAGGGGGTAAATCGGGGCCTTGGGGGGGTAAATTGGCCCTGAGGCTGTAAATAGGGTCCCAGGGGGTAAATCAGGGCTTCGAGGGGGTAAATCAGGGCCTTGGGGGGGTAAATTGGCCCTGAGGGTGTAAATAGGGTCCCAGGGGGTAAATCTGAGCCTCGAGGGGGGCAAATGGGGGTCCTGCTGGGGCAACTCAAGCCCTGGAGGCGCCAAGGGGGGCCCCGCTGGGGTAAATTGGCCCGCGGGGTGTAACGGGGAGGGGGGGTGGTGGGGGTGCAGGATGCCGTCCCGGATGTCACGAGGCCGGGGGAGGGACGGTGACGTGGGGGCCAGCGGCTGCGGGTCGAGCCCCGGGGTAAGAACGGGCGTGGGAACGGCGGCCCCGGGGCCAAGGGGGGCAAAGGGGGACAAAGGGGCCAAGGGGGAGCAGGACGGAGGCGGCTCCATCGCCGGCCAGGGTGCTGCTGGCTGGGAAATCGGGGCCTGAGGGGGGAAATCGGGGCCTGAGGGGGGAAATAATGGCCCTGGAGGGGCAAGTCAGGGCCCTGGAGGTGTAAATCAGGGTCTTAGAGGCGTAAATCAGGGCCTGAGGGGGTAAATAATGGTCCTGCAGGGGCAAATCAGGGCCCTGGAGGTGTAGATTAGGGCCCTGGAGGTGTAAATCAGGGCCTGAGGGGGTAAATAATGGCCCTGCAGGGGCAAATCAGGGCCCTGGAGGTGCAATTCGGGGTCTTGGAGGTGTAAATCAGGGCCCTGGAGGTGCAAATCAGGGTCTTAGAGGTGTAGATTAGGGCCTGAGGGGGTAAATAATGGTCCTGCAGGGGCAAATCAGGGTCTTAGAGGTGTAGATTAGGGCCTGAGGGGGTAAATAATGGTCCTGCAGGGGCAAATCAGGGCCCTGGAGGTGTAAATCAGGATCTTAGAAGTGAAAATCGGGGCTTGGAGGTACAAATTGCGGCCTTAGAGGTGTAAATCGGGGCCCTGGAGGTGTAAATCAGGATGTTAGGAGTGTAAATCAGGGCGTGAGGGGGTAAATAATGGTCCTGCAGGGGCAAATCAGGGCCCTGGAGGTGCAATTCGGGGTCTTGGAGGTGTAAATCAGGATCTTAGAAGTGTAAATCAGGGCCCCGGAGGTACAAAGTGGGGCCTTAGAGGTGTAAATCGGGGCCCTGGAGGTGTAAATTAGGGTCTTAGAGGTGTAAATCAGGGCATCAGGGGGTAAATAATGGTCCTGCGGGGGCAAATCAGGGCCCTGGAGCTGTAAATCAGGGCCCTGGAGGTGCAAATCAGGGTCTTAGAGGTGTAGATTAGGGCCTGAGGGGGTAAATAATGGTCCTGCAGGGGCAAATCAGGGCCCTGGAGGTGTAGATTAGGGCCCTGGAGGTGTAAATCAGGGCCTGAGGGGGTAAATAATGGCCCTGCAGGGGCAAATCAGGGCCCTGGAGGTGCAATTCGGGGTCTTGGAGGTGTAAATAGGGGCCCTGGAGGTGTAAATCAGGGTCTTAGAAGTGCAGATTGGGGCCCTGGAGGCGTAAATCAGGGTCTTGGAGGCGTAAATCAGGGTCTTGGAGGTGTAAATCAGGGTCTTGGAGGTGGAAATCTGGGACCAGGAGGTGGAAATCAAGGCATGAGAGAGTAAATCAGGGTCCTGGAGGCGTAAATCAGGGTCCTGGAGGCATAAATCAGGGTCTTGGGGATATAAATCAGGGCCCTGGAGGTGTAAATCAGGGCCTTGGGGGTGTAAATGATGTCCCTGGAGGTGCAAATCAGGGTCCTGGAGGTGCAAATCAGGGTCCTGGAGGTGCAAATCAGGGTCCTGCAGGTGCAATTCGGGGTCTTGGAGGTGTAAATCAGGGTCCTGGAGGTGTAAATCAGGGTCTTGGGGGTGCAATTTGGGGCCCTGGAGGTGCAATTTGGGGCCCTGGAGGTGTAAATCAGGGCCCTGGAGGTGTAAATCAGGATCTTAGGAGTGTAGATCAGGGTCCTGGATGTACAAATTGGGGCCTTAGAGGTGTAAATCAGGGTCCTGGAGGTGCAAATCAGGGCCCTGAGGGTGTAAATTGGCCCCGAGGGTGTCAATAGGGCCCCAGGGGGTAAATCTGAGCCTCGAGGGGGGCAAATCAGGGTCCTGCGGGGCCAAATCCAGGCCCCGGAGGTGTCACTGAAGGTCCCGCTGGGGTAAATTGGTGTAAAGTTGGGGGGACGGGGGGGGTGCAGGATGCGGGTGTAAAGGGGGGAGGGGGTGCAGGATGCGGGGCCCGTCCCGGATGCCACGAGGCCGGGGGAGGGGCGGTGACACGGGTGCCATCTGCCACGGGTGCCACCGGCCGGGGATCCAGCCCGAGGCGGGAGCCGCGAGGTGGAACCTCAGCCCCGGAGACCTTCGGAGGTCGGGGGGCACCCGCGGGGCGGTGGGAGGGGGGCCCGGAGGGCGTCAGGGGGAGCCGCGTCGGGACGTTGGGGTCCTTCTGGGCTCGAGGAACGGGGAAGCGGAAGGGTTCCTGCAGCCCCATGGTTGGGATCTTCTGGGAGGGAATGGTGGCCGCACCCAGACGTGGGGCTTCTTCCCTCTTCTGGGGTTGTGTCCCCTCCAGGACACTTGGGTCCCTGGAGAAGGTCCCGTTCCTGGACACCTGGTCCCTCTTCTAGGGTTGTGTCCCCTCCAGGACACCTGGGGCCTTGGAGAAGGTCCCATTCCTGGACATCCAGTCCCTCTTCTAGGGCTGTGACCCCTCCAGGACACTTGGGTCCTTGGAGAAGGTCCTGTTCCTGGACACCTGGTCCCTCTTCTAGGGTTGTGTCCCCTCCAGGACACCTGGGGCCTTGGAGAAGGTCCCATTCCTGGACATCCAGTCCCTCTTCTAGGGCTGTGTCCCCTCCAGGACACTTGGGGCCTTGGAGAAGGTCCCATTCCTGGACCCCTGGGTCCCATCGCTGGACCCCTAGGTCCCTCCTATCTCCATGATGGTGCTGGAGAAGGTTCCCCATCCCTGGACCGCCTGGGTCCCATCCCTGGACTCCTGGGTCCCTCTTCTCTCCATGATGGGGCTGGAGAAGATTCCCCATCCCTGGACCCTTGGGTCCCTCTTGTCTCCATGATGGAGTTGGAGAAGGTTCCCCATCCCTAGACCACCTGGGTCCCTCTTATCTCCATGATGGGCTCGGAGAAGGTTCCCCATCCCTGGACCCCTGGGTCCCTCTTCTCTCCATGATGGAGCTGGAGAAGGTTCCCCATCCCTGGACCCCTGGGTCCCTCTTATCTCCATGATGGAGCTGGAGAAGGTTCCCCATCCCTGGACACCCAGGTTCATCCCTGGACCCCTGGGACCCCTGGCTCCCTCTTCTCTCCATGATGGAGCCGGGGAGGGTTCCTCATCCTTGGCCACCTCCCTCCCCTTCTTGCTCTCCTCCAGGATGTCCTCTCCAACCTTGTCCTCGGCGGTGGCCTTGGCCACCACGGCCTCGCGCCAGGCTCTTCAAGCCCTGGTGGGGCTGGCGGAAGCTCTGGGAAGGCCGGAGACGGTGACGTCGGCGCTGACGGAGGCCAAGGTGGCCTTGGCCGACTCGGAAGCGGCGCTGGCCGAGCTGGAGGCCGCCTTGGTGGTGGCCGTGGGGGCTGCGGCGACGCTGAAGACGCCGACGCCGGGGATCGACGCCGAAGGGCTCTACCGGGCGCTGGGAGCGGCCGCCGACGCCAGCGCCTCCCAGCTGGAGCGGGAGCTGAGCCGCAACCGGCGCCATCGCTGGCGCCTCCGGGCCGTCCGCAACATCGCCCTCGTCTTGATGCTTCTCTTCGCTCTGCCGCGTGAGTATGGACCAGTAGAGACCAGTTCAGACCAGTTAAGAGACCTATGGAGCCATTTGGATCAGTAATGGTGCTGGAGAGCCCTACAGACCAGTTCAAACCAGTAAGGAGCCCTACGGATCCATTTGGATCTGTAATGGTGCTGGAGAACCCTACTGACCAGTTCAAACCAGTAAGGAGCCCTGCGGATCCATTTGGATCAGTAATGGTGCTGGAGAGCCCTACAGACCAGTTCAAACCAGTAAGGAGCCCTACGGATCCATTTGGATCAGTAATGGTGCTGGAGATGCCTACAGACCAGTTCAAACCAGTAAGGAGCCCTGCGGATCCATTTGGATCAGTAATGGTGCTGGAGATGCCTACAGACCAGTTCAAACCAGTAAGGAGCCCTGCGGATCCATTTGGATCAGTAATGGTGCTGGAGATGCCTACAGACCAGTTCAAACCAGTAAGGAGCCCTGCGGATCCATTTGGATCAGTAATGGTGCTGAAGATGCCTACAGACCAGTTCAAACCAGTAAGGAGCCCTGCGGATCCATTTGGATCAGTAATGGTGCTGGAGATGCCTACTGACCAGTTCAAACCAGTAAGGAGCCCTACGGATCCCTTTGGATCAGTAATGGTGCTGGAGATGCCTACAGACCAGTTCAAACCAGTAAGGAGCCCTACGGATCCCTTTGGATCAGTAATGGTGCTGGAGATGCCTACAGACCAGTTCAAACCAGTAAGGAGCCCTACGGATCCATTTGGATCAGTAATGGTGCTGGAGAGCCCTACAGACCAGTTCAAACCAGTAAGGAGCCCTACGGATCCCTTTGGATCAGTAATGGTGCTGGAGATGCCTACAGACCAGTTCAAACCAGTAAGGAGCCCTACGGATCCCTTTGGATCAGTAATGGTGCTGGAGATGCCTACAGACCAGTTCAAACCAGTAAGGAGCCCTACGGATCCCTTTGGATCAGTAATGGTGCTGGAGAGCCCTACAGACCAGTTCAAACCAGTAAGGAGCCCTACGGATCCATTTGGATCAGTAATGGTGCTGGAGATGCCTACAGACCAGTTCAAACCAGTAAGGAGCCCTGCGGATCCATTTGGATCAGTAATGGTGCTGGAGATGCCTACAGACCAGTTCAAACCAGTAAGGAGCCCTGCGGATCCATTTGGATCAGTAATGGTGCTGAAGATGCCTACAGACCAGTTCAAACCAGTAAGGAGCCCTGCGGATCCATTTGGATCAGTAATGGTGCTGGAGATGCCTACTGACCAGTTCAAACCAGTAAGGAGCCCTACGGATCCCTTTGGATCAGTAATGGTGCTGGAGATGCCTACAGACCAGTTCAAACCAGTAAGGAGCCCTACGGATCCCTTTGGATCAGTAATGGTGCTGGAGATGCCTACAGACCAGTTCAAACCAGTAAGGAGCCCTACGGATCCATTTGGATCAGTAATGGTGCTGGAGAGCCCTACAGACCAGTTCAAACCAGTAAGGAGCCCTACGGATCCCTTTGGATCAGTAATGGTGCTGGAGATGCCTACTGACCAGTTCAAACCAGTAAGGAGCCCTACGGATCCCTTTGGATCAGTAATGGTGCTGGAGATGCCTACAGACCAGTTCAAACCAGTAAGGAGCCCTACGGATCCCTTTGGATCAGTAATGGTGCTGGAGATGCCTACAGACCAGTTCAAACCAGTAAGGAGCCCTACGGATCCCTTTGGATCAGTAATGGTGCTGGAGATGCCTACAGACCAGTTCAAACCAGTAAGGAGCCCTACAGACCAGTATGGACCAGTAGGAAACTCTAAAGAACTGGGGACACTGGGATGGGACTAGGGACACTGGGAGGGGACTGGGGACACTGGGAGGGGATGCCAGGAGGGGATGGGGACACTGGAATGGGACTGGGGACAGTGGGACAAGACTGAGGATACTGGGAGGGGACACTGGGAGGGGACTGGGGACACTGGGAGGGGACAGTGGGGGGGGGACAGGGTCACTGGAACAAGACTGGGGACACTGGGAGGGGACTGGGAACACCAGGAGGTGACAGCAGGAGGGGACTGGGGACACCAGGAGGAGATGGGGCCACTGGGACAGACTGGGGCCACCAGGAGGAGATGGGGACACTGGGACAGACTGGGGACACTGGGAGGAGATGGGGACACTGGGAGGAAATGGGGACACTGGGAGGGGACTGGGGACACTGGGACAGACTGGGGACACCAGGAGGAGATGGGGACACTGGGAGGGGACTGGGGACACTGGGACAGACTGGGGCCACCAGGAGGAGATGGGGACACCGGGAGGGGACTGGGGACACTGGGACAGACTGGGGACACTGGGAATGGACTGGGGACACCAGGAGGGGATGGGGACACTGGGACAGACTGGGGACACCAGGAGGAGATGGGGCCACTGGGACAGACTGGGGCCACCAGGAGGAGATGGGGACACTGGGACAGACTGGGGACACTGGGAGGAGATGGGGACACTGGGAGGAGATGGGGACACTGGGAGGGGACTGGGGACACTGGGACAGACTGGGGCCACCAGGAGGAGATGGGGACACCGGGAGGGGACTGGGGACACTGGGACAGACTGGGGCCACCAGGAGGAGATGGGGACACCGGGAGGGGACTGGGGACACTGGGACAGACTGGGGACACTGGGAATGGACTGGGGACACCAGGAGGGGATGGGGACACTGGGACAGGCTGGGGACACAGGGAGGGGACTGGGGACACTGGGAATGGACTGGGGACACTGGGAGGGGACTGGGGCCACCAGGAGGAGATGGGGACACCGGGAGGGGACTGGGGACACTGGGAGGAGATGGGGACACTGGGACAGACTGGGGACACTGGGACAGACTGGGGCCACCAAGAGGAGATGGGGACACTGGGACAGACTGGGGACACCAGGAGGGGATGGGGACACTGGGAATGGACTGGGGCCACCAGGAGGAGATGGGGCCACCGGGACAGACTGGGGCCACTGGGACCGACTGGGGCCACTGGGAGGGGCCTGTGTCCCCCAGGAGGCCCTGAGGTGACGTCCCCGTCCCCGCCTTGTCCCCTCAGTGTCCCTGGACGCGGTGCGGGAGGCGCTGGGGGTGACCCAGGAGAGCCACCTGGTCCCCGGCTTGGCCACGGTGGCCTTGGTGTGCCAGGTGGCCCTGTGGGGCGCGGCCACCTCCAAGCGTCACCTGGCCACCGCCGCCGGCCACCAGCGTCACCAGGCCCTCCGGTACCGCCGCTTGGCCAGGGACGTGGCCGCCGCCGCCGCCGCCACCGCCGAGGCCGACCAAGCCGTCACCGGCGCCAATGCCACCCTGGGGACGCTGGAGGAGGTGACGGGCCACCTCAAGGCCTTGGTGGACGCCGTCGCCCAAGACCTGGAGACGGCCAAGGGCTTCCCCAGCGGCGCCCGGGCTCTCGGCGACGCCGTGGTGGCCTTGGGGACGGCGGTTGGGGACAAGGAGGGGGCGGAGAGGTTGGCGCGGGCGCTGGAGGCTCTGCCGGGGGACGAGTAGGGGTGGGGACACCAGGAGAGGCCTCCTCGAACCATCTGGGGACACCTGGAGGGTTCTGCTGGTCCTGGGGACACCAGGAGGTCCCATCTGAGGACACCTGGAGGCTTCTGCTGGTCCTGGGGACACCAGGAGGTCCCATCTGGGGACACCAGGAGGCTTCTGCTGGTCCTGGGGACACCAGGAGGGTTCTGCTGGTCCTGGGGACACCCTGATGTCCCCTTCTCCCATCTGGGGACACCAGGAGATCCCATCTGGGGACACCAGGAGGCTTCTGCTGGTCCTGGGGACACCTTGATGTCCCCTTCTCCCATCTGGGGACACCTGGAGGCTTCTGCTGGTCCTGGGGACACCAGGAGGTCCCATCTGAGGACACCTGGAGGCTTCTGCTGGTCCTGGGGACACCAGGAGGTCCCATCTGGGGACACCAGGAGGCTTCTGCTGGTCCTGGGGACACCAGGAGGGTTCTGCTGGTCCTGGGGACACCCTGATGTCCCCTTCTCCCATCTGGGGACACCAGGAGATCCCATCTGGGGACACCAGGAGGCTTCTGCTGGTCCTGGGGACACCTTGATGTCCCCTTCTCCCATCTGGGGACACCTGGAGGCTTCTGCTGGTCCTGGGGACACCAGGAGGTCCCATCTGGGGACACCTGGAGGGTTCTGCTGGTCCTGGGGACACCCTGATGTCCTCTCTCCCATCTGGGGACACCAGGAGGCTTCTGCTGGTCCTGGGGACACCAGGAGGTCCCATCTGGGGACACCAGGAGGCTTCTGCTGGTCCAGGGCACACCAGGAGGTCCCATCTGGGGACACCGGGAGGGACCTCCTTGTCCTGGGGACACCCTGATGTCCTCTCTCCCATCTGGGGACACCAGGAGGCTTCTGCTGGTCCTGGGGACACCTTGATGTCCCCTTCTCCCATCTGGGGACACCTGGAGGCTTCTGCTGGTCCTGGGGACACCAGGAGGTCCCATCTGGGGACACCTGGAGGGTTCTGCTGGTCCTGGGGACACCAGGAGGTCCCATCTGGGGACACCGGGAGGGACCTCCTTGTCCTGGGGACACCCTGATGTCCTCTCTCCCATCTGGGGACACCAGGAGGTCCCATCTGGGGACGCCTGGAGGCTTCTGCTGGTCCTGGGGCCAGCCTGATGTCCCCTGTCCTGGTCCAAGGACACCAGGGTGGTGACATTGTCCCCCCCCAATAAACCTCAGGGACCCCTCAAGCCCCCCTGCCTGTCACTGGGGGCTGGGGACATGGGGACAGCAGGGGACGAGGAGCCACCACCACCTCCTGAGGACACTGGTGGGAGGGGAACAGGGAGGGGCATGGGGTCCCCTTGGGGACATTGGGGGGGGACATGGGGTCCTGTTGGGGCCATTGGGGGACACAGGGATCATCGAGGGGACACGGGGGGGGGCATAGGGTCCTGTTGGGGACATTGGGGGACACAGGGATCATTGAGGGGACACGGGGGGGGGACATGGGGTCCTGTTGGGGACATTGGGGGACACAGGGATCATTGAGGGGACACGGGGGGGGGACATGGGGTCCTGTTGGGGACATTGGGGGACACAGGGATCATTGAGGGGACACGGGGGGGGGACATGGGGTCCTGTTGGGGACATTGGGGGACACTGGGATCATCGGGGGGACACGGGGGGGGGACATGGGGTCCTGTTGGGGACATTGGGGGACACTGGGATCATCGGGGGGACACGGGGGGGGGACATGGGGTCCTGTTGGGGACATTGGGGGGCACAGGGATCATTGAGGGGACACGGGGGGGGGACATGGGGTCCTGTTGGGGACATTGGGGGACACTGGGATCATCGGGGGGACACGGGGGGGGACATGGGGTCCTGTTGGGGACATTGGGGGGCACAGGGATCATTGAGGGGACACGGGGGGGGGACATGGGGTCCTGTTGGGGACATTGGGGGACACTGGGATCATCGGGGGGACACGGGGGGGGACATGGGGTCCTGTTGGGGACATTGGGGGGGGCACATGGGTCCTGTTGGGGACACTGGGGGACACTGGGATCATTGGGGGGACATTGGGGGGGGACATGGGGTCCTGTTGGGGACATTGTGGGACACTGGGATCATCGGGGGGACACGGGGGGGGACATGGGGTCCTGTTGGGGACATTGGGGGACACTGTGGGGGGACATTGGGGGGGGACATGGGGTCCTGTTGGGGACATTGGGGGACACTGGGATCATCGGGGGGACACGGGGGGGGGACATGGGGTCCTGTTGGGGACATTGGGGGACACTGGGATCATCGGGGGGACACGGGGGGGGACATGGGGTCCTGTTGGGGACATTGGGGGGGGCACATGGGTCCTGTTGGGGACACTGGGGGACACTGGGATCATTGGGGGGACATTGGGGGGGGACATGGGTTCCTGTTGGGGACATTGGGGGACACTGGGATCATTGAGGGGACATTGGGGGGGGACATGGGGTCCTGTTGGGGACATTGGGGGACACTGGGATCATCGGGGGGACACGGGGGGGGACATGGGGTCCTGTTGGGGCCATTGGGGGGCACATGGGGTCCTGTTGGGGACATTGGGGGCCACTGTGGGGGGACATGGAGTCCTGTTGGGGACATTGGGGGGCACTGGGGTCATCGGGGGGACCCTTGAGGGGCCACTGGAGGCCGTGGGGGTCCCGTTGCCTCACGGGGACACTGGGGGGGTGGCTCTTGGGGACACGGGGGGGTCACCAAGGGGGGGGTGGGGGGGTGGCCCTGGCGGGGGGTGACGAGGCGGTGACGTCGTGGCTTGGCGATGGCCCCGGAGGCTCCGTCCCTCCTGCAGGCCCCGCGGCCGCGCCCCGCGCTGCTCCCCGCCTCGCTTCCTCGTCCCCAGGTGTCCCCAAGGGTCCCCAAGGGTCCCCAAGGGCACCCATGGCGCCATGGCAGGTCAGCTGGGCCGTTGTCCCCAGGGAGAGGGGACAGGGGAGGGACAGCGGGTGGCAGCAGGGACGGGAGGGGGTGGGGGGGGAGAGGGGACAGGGGGACACGGGACAGGGGTGGCTGAGGGGACAGGGGGACACGGGACAGGGGTGGCAGAGGGGATGAGACGGGGTGGGGGTGGCAGAGGGGACAGGGGGACACGGGACAGGGGTGGCGGAGGGGACAAGGGGTGGCGGAGGGGACAAGAGGGGGTGGGGGTGGCAGAGGGGACAGGGGGACACGGGACAGGGGTGGCAGAGGGGACAGGGGGTGGCGGAGGGGACGAGAGGGGACAAAGGGACATGGGACAGGGTGATCTGGGGGTGGCAGAGGGGACAAGGGGTGGCAGGAGGGGACAGGAGGGTGTGGGGGTGGCAGAGGGGACAGGGGGACACGGGACAGGGGTGGCTGAGGGGACAAGGGGTGGCAGAGGGGAGGAGGGGAGACAGGGGGACAAGGGACAGGGAGTGGCAGGAGGGGACAAAGGGTGGCAGGAGGGGGCGAGAGGGTGTGGGGGTGGCAGAGGGGACAGGGGGACACGGGACAGGGGTGGCTGAGGGGACAGGGGGTGGCAGAGGGGATGAGAGGGGGTGGGGGTGGCAGAGGGGACAGGGGGACACGGGACAGGGGTGGCGGAGGGGACAAGGGGTGGCGGAGGGGACGAGAGGGGACAAAGGGACATGGGATGGGGTGGCAGGGGTGGCAGAGGGGACAAGGGGTGGCAGGAGGGGACAGGAGGGGGTGGGGGTGGCTGAGGGGCAGGGGGACACGGGACAGGGGTGGCGGAGGGGACAGGGGGTGGCGGAGGGGGCGGGGTGGCTGAGGGGATGAGAGGGGACAGGGGGACACGGGACAAGGGGTGGCAGAGGGGACAAGGGGTGGCGGAGGGGACAGGGGTGGCTGAGGGGACGAGAGGGGACAAAGGGACATGGGATGGGGTGGCAGGGGTGGCAGAGGGGACAAGGGGTGGCAGGAGGGGACAGGAGGGGGTGGGGGTGGCAGAGGGGACGAGAGGGGACAGGGGGACAGAGGACAGGGGTGGCTGGGGGGACAAGGGGTGGCAGGAGGGGACAGGAGGGGGTGGGGTGTCAGAGGGGATGAGAGGGGACGGGGACAGGGAGTGGCAGGAGGGGACAAAGGGTGGCAGGAGGGGACAGGAGGGTGTGGGGGTGGCAGAGGGGACGGGGACAGGGAGTGGCAGAGGGGACAAAGGGTGGCAGGAGGGGACGGGGGGGTGGGGGTGGCTGATGGGACAGGGGGACATGGGACAGGGAGTGGCAGAGGGGACAAAGGGTGGCAGGAGGGGATGAGAGGGGACAGGGGGACTCAGGACAGGGAGTGGCAGAGGGGACAGGGGGTGGCAGGGGGACAGGGGGCACAGGGGTGGCGGAGGGGATGAGAGGGGACAGAGGGACACGGGACGGGGGGCAACGGCAACAGGGGGGACAGGGGAGGGGCGAAAAGGGGGTGGCAGGGGGTCTGGAGGGGACAGGAGGGGACAGGGGACACGGGGGGGTGGCGGCAGGGGGTGGCAGAGGGGACAAGAAGGGGCAGGGGGTGACAAGGGGGTGGAGGGGACCCAGGTGGCAGAGGGGACAAGGGGACGCGGGACAGGAGGTGGCAAGGGGGAGGGAGGGAGTGACAAGGGGACAAGCGTCATGGGGGTCCCCAGGGTGGCATGCGGGACCCTGAAGGTGACAAAGGGACCCCGGGGAGGGGGACAAGGGACATTGGGGACCCCAGGGCGGCCCCAGAAGCCGTTGATGGTAACTTCAGGGGCCATGGGGGGGGGGTGACATGGGGACATCAGGGGCCACCAGCCACGTCCTTGTCCCCAGGTGAGCCCGGAGCTCTTTGAACCCCTGGTGACGGTGGTGGCCACCTTGGGTGTCCTGGCAGCCACCCCGGGGGACGTCCCCGTGGCCGGGCCGGCACGCTCGCTGCGAGCCGGGCTGGTGGCCCTGGTTGCCACCGTCAAGCGGGCCATGAGCCACCCGCGCGGCGAAGCCACCAACCTCCGCGGGGCCCTGGCCACCACAGGGGACGCCGGGGCCACCGCGGCCACCATCGCCCGCAAGTGGCGCGAGGCGGTGACGGCGGTGGCCGCCGCTTGGGCCGCGGCGGAGGGGGCCGCGGTGGCCCTGAGGGACGCCTGTGGGGCCGTGGCGGCCGCGGTGGCCACCGGCGGGGTCACCGTGGGCCACCTGGTGACGGCGGTGGCCCAGGAGGGCAGGGCGAGGCAGGAGCTGCTGGTGGCCACCCGGCAGCTGCCCTTGGCCGCCGAGTTGGCCTCGGGGACCTCGGAGGTGGCGACCCACAGGACACGGGTGGCCGAGGCCAGCGCGGGGCTGCGGGCGGCCACCGAGGCCACCGAGAAGACGGCGGTGGCCGTGGTGGAGACGGCAGAGGCCAAGGAGCGAGGACAACGAGCCGCGGTGGCCCAAGGGCCCCTGGGACGCTTGGTGGCAGCTTGCCACGAGGCCACCGGCTTCTACTGCCACCTGCAGCACCTTCTCGAGGACATCGAGGCCACCGTGGCTACCGGACGCGGTGGCCCCGAAGCTCCCGAGGTGGCCGGGGAGGGTCCCGGTGTCCCCAGGGACCTGATGGCGGCGGTGGCAGCGGCCGAGAAGCTGTGGGACACCAGCGCCCTGCTGGCCAAGGGCCACCTCCTGGAGACACTGAGGATGGTCCGGGGGCTCCTGGTCACCCTTGGCACCCCCGATGCCACCGCGGCCACCACGGTGGCCCAGCGCTGCCGCGATGCCACCGCCGCCCTCCCAGGGCTGCTGGCACGGGGACACCAGTAGGGGACGGCGCCTTCCTTGGGGACAGGTGGCTTCGTTGGGGACCAAGAACTCTCTTGGGGACCAAGGGCCTCATTGGGGACCGGTGGCTTTATTGGGAACTGGTGGCTTTTTTGGGGACCGGTGGCTTCGCTGGGGACCAAGGGCTTCATTGGGGACTGGTGGCTTTGTTGGGGACCAAGGGCTTCATTGGGGACCGGTGGCTTTGCTGGGGACCGGTGGCTTCGCTGGGAACTGGTGGCTTTGTTGGGGACTGGTGGCTTTGTTGGGGACTGGTGGCTTTGTTGGGGACCAAGGACTTTGTTGGGGACCGGTGGCTTCACTGGGAACTGGTGGCTTTGTTGGGGACTGGTGGCTTCACTGGGAACTGGTGGCTTTGTTGGGGACTGGTGGCTTCACTGGGGACCGGTGGCTTTGCTAGGAACCAAAGTCTTCATTGGGGACCAAGGACTTTGCTGGGGACCAAGGGCCCCGCTGGGTTCTGGTGGCATTAAGACGTCACTGCTGAAGTCCTTGTTGTGTCACTTTGTCCCCACCTCGTGTCTCCGTGTCACCTCTTGCACGTCCCCTCTGTGTCCCTTCCACATCCCCTTGAAGCGTCCCCATGGAGGAGGTCCTGGGGTCCCCAAGGCCACCGTGAACCTGCATGAGGTCCTGGTGTCCCTGTGGGGACAACTGGTGCCTCCGAGGCCACCACAGTGACCCAAGAGGCTCTTGGTGGCCTCAGGGCCACCACAACCAAGCTGTCTCATCCCCTGTGTCCCCTCTGTGTCCCCTCCCACGTGTCCCCATGGCCTCTCCTTGTTCCCAATTGTCACCACGTGTCCCAAGGAGTTCCCCAAAAAGGGGGAATTTGGGGTTCCCCCCCAAAAAAGGACAATTTGGGGTCCCCCTTTCCCCTAAAAGAGCAAAATTTGGGGTCCCCCTCCCTCTAAAAATGCAAATTTAGGATCCCCCCCCAAAAAAGTGAAATTTGGGGTCCTCTATCCCGTAAAAGGAAGGAATTCGGGGTCCCCCCAACCCAAATTTGGGGTATCCTATCAAAATAAACCCCAAATTTTGTTTCTCCCCTCAAAAAATCCTAAACATTGAGTTCTCGCCTCAAAAACTTCCCCAAATTTAGGTTCCCCACTTAAAAAACCCCCAAAATTTAGGTTCTTCGCAAAAAAATCCCTCAAAATTCAGCTTTTCCCCTCAGAAAACCCCAAAATTTAGGTTCCACCCTCAAAAAAACCCAAAATCTGGGGTTGCCCCTCAAAGAAACACAAAATTCAGGTTTCCTCCCTCAAAAAAACCCCCAAATTTAAGTTTTCTTTCAAAAGAAAACCCCAAATTCAGATTTTCCCCTCAAAAAAAATCCCAATCTTCCATTTTTTCCGCTTAAAATTTAGCCCCCCCTTAAAATCTCCTATAATCTCATTTTTCCCCTTCAAGAAACCCTCAAAATGTACGTTTTCCCCTCAGAACCCCCCAAAACTTGGGGACTCCCCCTCAGAACCCCCCAAAACTGGAGGTTTCCCCCTCAGAACCCTCAAAACTTAGGGTCTCCCCTTCAGACCCCCCCAAAACTGGAGGTCTCCCCCTCAGAACACCCCAAAACTTGGGTTCTTACTCCCAGAACCCCCCAAAACTTCGGGTCTGCCCTTCAGAACCCCCCAAAACTGGAGGTCTCTCCCTGAGAACCCCCCAAAACATGGGGTCTCCCCCTGAGAACCCCCCAAAACTAGAGGTTTCCCCCTCAGAACACCCCAAAACTTGGGTTCTTACTCCCAGAACCCCCCAAAACTTCGGGTCTCCCCTTCAGAACCCCCCAAAACTGGAGGTCTCTCCCTGAGAACCCCCCAAAACATGGGGTCTCCCCCTGAGAACCCCCCAAAACTGGAGGTCTCCCCCACAGAACACCCCAAAACTTGGGTTCTTACTCCCAGAACCCCCCAAAACTTGGGGTTTCCTCCTCAGAACCCCCCAAAACTGGAGGTCTTCCCTCAGAACCCTCAAAACTTGGGGTCTCCCCTTCAGAACCCCCCAAAACCTGGGGTCTCCCCCTCAAAATCCCTCAAAACTGGAGGTCTTCCCCCTCAGAACCCCTCAAAACTTGGGGTCTCCCCTTCAGAACCCCCCAAAACTGGAGGTCTTCCCCTCAGAACCCCCCAGAACTTGGGGTCTCCCCCTCAGAACCCCCCAAAACTGGAGGTTTCCCCCTCAGAACCCTCAAAACTTGGGGTCTCCCCTTCAGAACCCCCCAAAACTGGAGGTTTCCCCCTCAGAACCCTCAAAACTTAGGGTCTCCCCTTCAGAACCCCCCAAAACTGGAGGTTTCCCCCTCAGAACCCCCCAGAACTCGGGGTCTCCCCCTCAAAATCCCTCAAAACTGGAGGTCTTCCCCCTCAGAACCCCTCAAAACTTGGGGTCTCCCCTTCAGAACCCCCCAAAACTGGAGGTCTTCCTCTCAGAACCCCCCGAAACATGGGGTCTTCCCCTCAGACCCCCCCAAAACTGGAGGTTTCCCCCTCAGAACACCCCAAAACTTGGGTTCTTACTCCCAGAACCCCCCAAAACTTCGGGTCTCCCCTTCAGAACCCCCCAAAACTGGAGGTCTCCCCCTGAGAACCCCCCAAAACATGGGGTCTCCCCCTGAGAACCCCCCAAAACTAGAGGTTTCCCCCTCAGAACACCCCAAAACTTGGGTTCTTACTCCCAGAACCCCCCAAAACTTGGGCTCTCCCCTTCAGAACCCCCCAAAACTGGAGGTTTCCCCCTCAGAACCCTCAAAACTTGGGGTCTCCCCCTCAGAACCCCCCAAAACTGGAGGTTTCCCCCTCAGAACCCCCCAGAACTTGGGGTCTCCCCCTCAAAATCCCTCAAAACTGGAGGTCTTCCCCTTCAGAACCCCCCAAAACTGGAGGTCTTCCCCTCAGAACCCCCCAAAACTGGAGGTCTCCCCCTCAGAACCCCCCAAAACTGGAGGTCTTCCCTCAGAACCCCCCAAAACCTGGGGTCTCCCCCTCAGAATCCCTTGAAACTGGAGGTTTCCCCCTCAGAACCCCCCAAAACTGGAGGTCTCCCCCTCAGAACACCCCAAAACTTGGGTTCTTACTCCCAGAACCCCCCAAAACTTCGGGTCTCCCCCTCAGAACCCCCCAAAACTTGGGGTCTTCCCCTCAGAAACCCCCAAAACTGGAGATCTCCCCCTCAGAACACCCCAAAATTGGGTTCCCGCACTCAAAAACCCAATAAATTCAGCTTTTCCTCTCAAAAAACCCCTCTCAGAGTTGGGGTTCCCACCCAACCCCCTTTTTTTCCTCTAAAATCCCCTCAGGCCCCTTTTCTTTTCCCGCCCAAATCCCCTCAGGCCCCTTTTCCCGCCCAAATCCCCTCAGGCGCCTTTTCCCGCCCAAATCCCCTCAGGCGCCTTTTCCCGCCCAAATCCCCTCAGGCCTCATTTTCTCCCCCAAAACCTCTTCTTTTCGCCCCAAAACGCAGGCGGCCGCTTCCCCCTCGGAGCTTTATTGGGGGCCGGCGGGCGGGGGCGCGAGCAGGAAGGGCGGCAGGTGGAGCCGGTGCTGCAGCAGCCCCGTCAGCAGCAGCTCGGCCGAGGCGATGGGCAGGCGGGCGGCCAGGGCCGGGGCCCAGCGCCCCGCGTCCTGCGGGCACGACAGCACCAGGCGCCGCGGCTGCGGAGACAACGGGAAGCCCCAAAACCACAACATTTAGGTCCCTGCTCAAAAAAAACCCACCCAAAATTTAAGCTTCCCCCCTCAAAATTCAGCTTCCCCCGAAAACAACCCACAAAATTTAGGTTTTCCCTGTCAAAATCGCCCAAAATGTCATTTTTCCCCCTCAAAATCCAGGTTCCTCCTAAAACAACCTGCAAAACTTATGTTTCCCCTTCAAAATCTCCCAAAATTTCATTTTTTTCCTCTCAAAATTCAGGTTCCCCCTCAAGCAACCCACAAAATTCAGGTTTCCCCCTCAAAATCTCCCAAAATTTCATTTTCCCCCTCAAAATTCAGGTTCCTCCTAAAACAACCTGCAAAAGTTACGTTTCCCCTTCAAAACCTCCCAAAATGTCATTTTTCCTCCTCAAAATTCAGGTTCCTCCTAAAACAACCCACAAAATTCAGGTTTCCCCCTCAAAATCTCCCAAAATGTCATTTTCCCCCCTCAAAATTCACGTTCCCTCTCAAACAACCCGCAAAAGTTAAGTTTCCCCTTCAAAATCTCCCAAAACGTCATTTTTTCCCCTCAAAATTCAGGTTCCCCCTCAAACAACCTGCAAAACTGACGTTTCCCCTTCAAAACCTCCCAAAAATGTAATTTTTTCCCCTCAAAATTGAGCTTCCCCCGAAAACAACCCACAAAATTTAGGTTTCCCCCTCAAAATCTCCCAAAATTTCATTTTCCCCCTCAAAATTCAGGTTCCTCCTAAAACAACCCGCAAAAGTTAAGTTTCCCCTTCAAAACCTCCCAAAATGTCATTTTTCCTCCTCAAAATTCAGGTTCCTCCTAAAACAACCCACAAAATTCAGGTTTCCCCCTCAAAATCTCCCAAAATGTCATTTTCCCCCCTCAAAATTCACGTTCCCTCTCAAACAACCCGCAAAAGTTACGTTTCCCCTTCAAAATCTCCCAAAACGTCATTTTTTCCCCTCAAAATTCAGGTTCCCCCTCAAACAACCTGCAAAACTGACGTTTCCCCTTCAAAACCTCCCAAAAATGTAATTTTTTCCCCTCAAAATTGAGCTTCCCCCAAAAACAACCCACAAAATTTAGGTTTTCCCTTCAAAATCTCCCAAAATTTCATTTTTTTCCTCTCAAAATACAGGTTCCTCCTAAAACAACCTGCAAAAGTTACGTTTCCCCTTCAAAATCTCCCAAAACGTCATTTTTCCCCCTCAAAATTCAGGTTCCCCCGAAAACAACCCACAAAATTTAGGTTTCCCCCTCAAAATCTCCCAAAATGTCATTTTTCCCCCTCAAAATTAAGGTTTCCCCTAAAACAACCCGCAAAAGTTACGTTTCCCCTTCAAAATCGCCCAAAAGATCATTTTTTCCCCTCAAAATTCAGGTTCCTCCTAAAACAACCTGCAAAATTTAGGTCCCCCCCTCAAAATCGCCCAAAATATCATTTTTCCTCCTCAAAATTCAGGTTCCCCCTAAAACAACCTGCAAAATTCAGGTTTCCCCTTCAAAACCTCCCAAAATGTCATTTTTCCCCCTCAAAATTCAGGTTCCCCCTAAAACAACCCGCAAAATTTAGGTTTTCCCCTTCAAAATCTCCCAAAATGTCATTTTTCCCCCTCAAAATTCAGGTTCCTCCTAAAACAACCTGCAAAATTTAGGTTTTCTCCTCAAAATCTCTCAAATTCTCATCTTCCCCCATCAAAAAAACCCCAAAATTCAGGTTTTTAGGGATGCCCCCCGGACCATCAGAACCTCCTTGGGTTCTTCTGGCAATGGGGGGTCCTGGAGCCCCACAGCTCATCCTGAACCCCTGGATTTCAAGGAGGACTTTCCAAATCAAAAGGGACCCCCCAAGCCCTAAGGGAACCCCAAAAAAGAAAGGACTCCCCCCCTAAAACCCAACAGAACCTCCTTGGTGTCCCCCATGTCCTCCTGGTGGCTTCAGGACCCTCACGTCCTCCTGGACCCCTCCATGTCCCCCTGGTGGCCTCCATGTCCCCCTGGTGGTTCCCAAGTCCCCCCTGGTGGCTTCAGGACCCTCGTGTTCTCCTGGTGCCCCCCATGTCCTCCTGGTGGCTCCCAAGTCCCCCCTGGTGGTTCCCATGTCCCCCCTGGTGGCTTCAGGACCCTCGTGTCTCCTGGAGCCCCCCATGTCCTCCTTATGGCTCCCCATGTCCTCTTGGTGGCTTCAGGACCCTCATGTCCTCCTGGAGCCCCTCATGTTCTCCTTATGGCTCCCCATGTCCTCTTGGTGGCTCCAGGACCCTTGTGTTCTCCTGGAGCCCCCCATGTTCTCCTGGAGCCCCCCATGTCCTGCTGGTGGCCCCCGTGTCCCCGTTGGTGGCCCCGAGACCTCCCTGTCCCCTCCCAGGTGGCCCAGGGCCTGTGCTGTCCCCTCACCCCGTAGGTGTCGGGCATGGTGGCCAGGAAGGTGCCGCCGCTGCAGGTGATGATGTCCCTCATCTGCTCGGGGTCGGGGCGGACGTTGGGGGTGACGTGGACCTCGTAGCCCTGGGGACATCAAAGGGGACGTCGGGGAGGGGACAAGGCCACCAGGGCAACCCCTGGGAGGGGGGTGGGACACGCGGTGGGGACAGGGACACCTTGGGGACACGGGGAAGGGTGGGGGATGGTTAGGGATGGCTGAGGAGCACTGGGGACCCTTGGGGAGGGTTCAGGACCCTTGGGGACACCTGGGGACCCTTGGGGACACCTGGAGACCCTTGGGAAGGGTTCAGGACCCTTGGGGACACCTAGGGACCCTTGGGAAGGGTTCAGGACTCTTGGGGACACCTGGAGACCCTTGGGGACACCTGGAGACCCTTGGGAAGGGTTCAGGACCCTTGGGGACACCTGGGGACCTTTGGGAAGGGTTCAGGACCCTTGGGGACACCCGGAGACCCTTGGGAAGGGTTCAGGACCCTTGGGGACACCCGGAGACCCTTGGGGACACCTGGGGACCCTTGGGGAGGGTTCAGGACCCTTGGGGACACCTGGGGACCTTTGGGAAGGGTTCAGGACCCTTGGGGACACCCGGAGACCCTTGGGAAGGGTTCAGGACCCTTGGGGACACCCGGGGACCCTTGGGAAGGGTTCAAGACCCTCGGGGACACCTGGGGACCCTTGGGAAGGGTTCAGGACTCTTGGGGACACCTGGGGACCCTTGGGGAGGGTTCAGGACCCTTGGGGACACCTGGAGACCCTTGGGGAGGGTTCAGGACCCTTGGGGACACCTGGGGACCCTTGGGAAGGGCTCAGAACTCTTGGGGACACCTGGGGACCCTTGGGGAGGGTTCAGGACCCTTGGGGACACCCGGGGACCCTTGGGAAGGGCTCAGGACCCTTGGGGACACCTGGGGACCCTTGGGAAGGGTTCAGGACCCTTGGGGACACCTGGGGACCCTTGGGAACGGTTCAGGACCCCTGGGGACACGTGGGGCCCCTTGGGGACGTCACCTGGAGCAGGGGCCGGTGGCGGGCGCGCTGCAGCACCTGGGCCAGGCTGAGGCCGAGCTTCTGCTCCTGCTCGCGGTCCTGCACCACGAAGGGACCCGGGGCCAGCACGCGGCCACCGCTGGCGCTCTGGGGACACCAGGGGACACGTGGTGGCGCCTCCAACCCCGGGGACCACCCGAAGGTCCATCCCGCCTCCAAAGCCACCTCCAGGTCCCCAAAGATCCCCCCGATGTCCCCTCGTCGTCCTCAGAAGATCCGTCTCGGTGCCCATGGGCCACCTCATCCCCATAGACTCCATCCAATGTCACCAGGAGCTCCTGTCCCCAAGGTCCCCATCCCACGTCCCCAAGGAGCTCCTGTCCCCAAGGTCCCCATCCCACGTCCCCAAGGAGCTCCTGTCCCCAAGGTCCCCATCCCACGTCCCCCAAGCAGCTCCTGTCCCCAAGGTCCCCATCCCACGTCCCCAAGGTCCCCATCCCACGTCCCCAAGGAGCTCCTGTCCCCAAGGTCCCCATCCCACGTCCCCAAGCAGCTCCTGTCCCCAAGGTCCCCATCCCACGTCCCCAAGGGCTCCTGTCCCCAAGGTCCAAATCCCACGTCCCCAAGGAGCTCCTGTCCCCAAGGTCCCCATCCCACGTCCCCAAGGTCCCCATCCCACGTCCCCAAGGAGCTCCTGTCCCCAAGGTCCCCATCCCACGTCCCCAAGCCCCCAGGACCTTGAGGAGCCACTCGGGGGTGACGATGGGGACCCCGCGGGCCACCGCGCAGAGGAACTTGACGGTTCTCCGGACGCGGTCGGTCACCAGGTGGCTGCAGTCGAAGACGGACGTGGCCACCGACCCTCCCAAGGACTTCAGGGACGTCTCCATGGCCGGGGAGGCCACCACCCCCGTGAAGAGCACCTGGGGGACATGGGGACACCATGAGGGGGTGGGGACACCATGGGGGGGATGGGGACACCATGGGGACACCATGGGGACATGTTGGGCCTATGGGGCCACCACAGGGGGATGGGGACACCCTGGGGGGGATGGGGACGCCATGAAGGGGATGGGGACGCCATGGGGACACTATGGGGACATGTTGGGGCTATGGGGCCACCACAGGGGGATGGGGACACCATGGGGACACCATGGGGGGGATGGGGCCACCATGGGGCCACCATGGGGCCATGTTGGGGCTATGGGGCCACCACAGTGAGATGGGGACACCATGGGGGGGATGGGGACACCATGGGGACCCCCTGGGGACATGTTGGGGCTATGGGGCCACCACAGGGAGATGGGGACACCATGGGGGGGTGGGGACACCATGGGGGGACGGGGACACCATGAGGACACCATGGGGACATGTTGGGGCTCTGGGGACACCATGGGGACACCATGGAGATGTGTTAGGGCTATGAGGACACCATGGGGACGTGCTGGGGCCCTGGGGACACCATGGGGACATCATGGGGACACCATGGAGATGTGTTAGGGCCATGGGGACACCCTGGGGACACCATGGGGATGTGGTAGGGCCATGGGGACACCCTGGGGACACCATGGGGATGTGTTAGGGCCATGGGGACACCATGGGGACGCGCTGGGGCTCTGGGGACACCATGGGGACACCATGGGGACACCCTGGGGACACCCTGGGGATGTGTTAGGGCCATGGGGACGCCATGGGGACACCATGGGGACACCACGGAGACGTGTTAGGGCCATGGGGACACCATGGGGACACCCTGGGGACGTGTTGGGGACACCACGGGGAGGCCATGGGGCGCCCCCCTCCTTCTTACCTTGGGGGGGGCGGAGCCTGCCCCCCAGCGGGGGCGGAGACAGGGCCTCTGCGGGGGCCCCGCCCCCTCCGGATCGGCCACGCCCCCCGGGGAAAGGGGGCGGGGCTCCTCTTGGCCCCGCCCCCTCCGGGCCGATGGCTCCGTGGGGAGGGGGCGTGGCTCCTCTTGGCTCCGCCCCCTCTGGGTCGGTGGCTCCATGGGGAGGGGGCGTGGCTCCCTCTGGCTCCGCCCCCTCTGGGTCAGTGGCTCCATAGGGAGGGGGCGTGGCTTCTCTTGGCCCCGCCCCCTCTGGGTCGATGGCTCCATGGGGAGGGGGCGTGGCTCCTCTTGGCCCCGCCCCCTCTGGGTCGATGGCTCCATGGGGAGGGGGCGTGGCTCCTCTTGGCCCCGCCCCCTCTGGGTCGGCGGCTCCATGGGGAGGGGGCGTGGCTCCTCTTGGCTCCGCCCCCTCTGGGTCGGCGGCTCCATGGGGAGGGGGCGTGGCTCCTGCTGGCTCCGCCCCCTCCTGCCCGATGGCTCTTTTGGCTCCAGCGCTGGGGGGCGGGGCTTGCTCTGGCCACGCCCCCTCGCCGCTGGCTGATCCACTGGGAGGGGGCGTGGCTCCGCTTGGCCCCGCCCCCTCCTGATTGGCGGCTCCTGAGCTTGGGGGCGTGGCTCCGCCTGGCCACGCCCCCTCCTGCCCGATGGCTCCTTTGGCTCCAGCGCTGGGGGGCGGGGCTTGTCCTGGCCACGCCCCCTCGTCGCAGGTGGCTCAGCCGGGAGGGGGCGTGGCTCTCCCTGGCTCCGCCCCCTCCTGATTGGCGGGTCTGCAGGGAGGGGGCGTGGCTCCGTTTGGCCCCGCCCCCCGGCGAGGCGGGGGCTGCGCCGGGTGGGGGCGGGGCTAGCAGAGGCCACGCCCCCTCGGGGCCCGGCCAGGCGGTGGCTGCGGCGCAGACCCTGTGGGGACACCAGGGGACATCGGGGGGGGGACATCACAGGGACACGACGGGGACCCCCTGAGCAGCATTGGGGACACCACGGGGACATCATGGGGACCCGAGGACGCCATGGGGAGCATGGGGGACACCAAGGGACATCATGGGGACACCATGGGGACATCATGGCGACCCGAGGACGCCATGGGGAGCATGGGGGACACCGTGGGGACATCGTGGGGACACAGGGACACCATGGGGACATCGTGGGGACACCCTGAGGAGCATTGGGGACACCATGGGGACATCATGGGGACCCGAGGACGCCATGGGGAGCATGGGGGACACCAAGGGACATCATGGGGACACCATGGGGACATCATGGGGACCTGAGGACACCATGGGGAGCATTGGGGACACTGTGGGGACACCATGGGGAGCATTGGGGACACCGTGGGGACATCATGGGTACCTGAGGACACCATGGGGAGCATTGGGGACACTGTGGGGACACCATGGGGAGCATTGGGGACACCATGGGGACATCATGGGGACATCATGGGGCCATCATGGGGACACAGGGATACCCTGAGGAGCACTGGGGACACCATGGGGACATCATGGGGACCTGAGGACGCCATGGGGAGCATTGGGGACACCAAGGGACATCATGGGGACATCATGGGGACCCCCTGAGCAGCATTGGGGACACCATGGGGACATCATGGGGACCCGAGGACACCATGGGGAGCATTGGGGACACCAAGGGACATCAGGGGGACACTGTGGGGACGCCCTGAGGAGCATTGGGGACACCACGGGGACATCATGGGGACACAGGGACACCATGGGGACATCATGGGGACATCAGGGCGCCATGGGGAGCATTGGGGACATCGTGGGGACACCTTGAGGAGCATTGGGGACACCATGGGGACATCATGGGGACATAGGGACACCATGGGGACCCGAGGACACCCTGGGGACACGGTGGGGACGTGGCACTCACCGCCCCAGCAGGAGCTGCTCCAGTCCCTGCTCCGTCCTGCACCGACGTCATCGTCCCCTCCAGAGGGACCCTGGTCTCCGTGGGGCTCCGGGACGGCCCCGGCTGCTCCTCATCTTCATCCTCCTCCTTCTTCTCCTCCTCTTCCTCCTCCTTGGAGATGAAGAGCTGGGTTGGTGCCTCCGGATCCCATTCCACGGTGGTGGGAGCTCCTCGTTGAGGATCCAGGTGTCCATGTGGGATCTTGGGCTCCGTGGGCTCCTGGAGAAGCTCTGGATGGTCCTGATCTTCCTCCTTCTCCTTCTCCTTCTCCTCCTCCTCCTCCTCCTCCTCCTTGGAGATGAAGAGCTGGGTTGGTGCCTCTGGATCCCATTCCGTGGTGGTGGAAGATCTTTCTTGAGGATCCAGGTGTCCACGTGGGATCATGGTCTCCGTGGGCTCCTGGAGAAGCTCTGGATGGTCCTGATCTTCCTCCTTCTCCTCCTCTTCTTCCTCCTTGGAGATGAAGAGCTGGGTTGGTGCCTCTGGATCCCATTCCATGCTGGTGGGAGCTCCTTGTTGGGGATCCAGGTGGCCACGTGGGCTCTTGGTCTCCGTGGGCTCCTGGAGAAGCTCCGGGTGGTCCCGCTCATCCTCTTCCTTCTCTTCTTCCTCTTTCTCTTCCTCCTTGGAGATGAAGAGCTGGGTTGGTGCCTCTGGATCCCATTTCATGGTGGTGGGAGATCCTTGTTGAGGATCCAGGTGGCCACGTGGGCTCTTGGTCTCCGTGGGCTCCTGGAGAAGCTCTGGGTGCTCCTGATCTTCCTCCTTCTTCTCTTCTTCCTGCTCCTTGGAGATGAAGAGTTGGGTTGGTGCCTCTGGATCCCATTCCATGCTGGTGGGAGCTCCTTGTTGAGGATCCAGGTGGCCACGTGGGCTCTTGGTCTCCGTGGGCTCCTGGAGAAGCTCTGGCTGCTCCTGATCTTCATCTTCCTTCTCTTCTTCCTCTTTCTCTTCCTCCTTGGAGATGAAGAGCTGGGTTGGTGCCTCCGGATCCCATTCCATGGTGGTGGGAGCTCCTCGTTGAGGATCCAGGTGGCCACGTGGGCTCTTGGGCTCCGTGGGCTCCTGGAGAAGCTCTGGATGGTCCTGATCTTCATCTTCCTTCTCTTCTTCCTCCTCCTTGGAGATGAAGAGCTGGGTTGGTGCCTCCGGATCCCATCCCATGGTGGTGGGAGCTCCTCGTTGAGGATCCAGGTGGCCACGTGGGCTCTTGGTCTCCATGGGCTCCTGGAGAAGCTCCGGGTGGTCCTGATCTTCCTCCTCCTCCTTCTTCTCCTCCTCTTCTTCCTCCTTGGAGATGAAGAGTTGGGTTGGTGCTTCTGGATCCCATCCCGTGGTGGTGGGAGCTCCTCGTTGAGGATCCAGGTGTCCACGTGGGCTCTTGGTCTCCATGGGCTCCTGGAGAAGCTCCGGGTGGTCCTGATCTTCCTCCTCCTCCTTCTTCTCCTCCTCTTCTTCCTCCTTGGAGATGAAGAGCTGGGTTGGTGCTTCTGGATCCCATTCCATGGTGGTGGGAGCTCCTCGTTGAGGATCCAGGTGGCCACGTGGGCTCTTGGGCTCCGTGGGCTCCTGGAGAAGCTCTGGATGGTCCTGATCTTCATCTTCCTTCTCTTCTTCCTCCTCCTTGGAGATGAAGAGCTGGGTTGGTGCCTCCGGATCCCATCCCATGGTGGTGGGAGCTCCTCGTTGAGGATCCAGGTGTCCACATGGGATCTTGGGCTCCGTGGGCTCCTGGAGAAGCTCCGGGTGGTCCCGCTCTTCCTCCTTCTTCTCTTCTTCCTCCTCCTTGGAGATGAAGAGTTGGGTTGGTGCCTCCGGATCCCATCCCGTGGTGGTGGAAGATCTTTCTTGAGGATCCAGGTGGCCACGTGGGCTCTTGGGCTCCGTGGGCTCCTGGAGAAGCTCCGGGTGGTCCTGCTCTTCCTCTTCCTTCTCTTCTTCCTTCTTCTCCTCCTCCTCTTCCTCCTGGTTGCTCATGAAGAGCTGGGTCGGCTCCTCTGGATCCCAACCCAGGGCTCTAGGAGATCCACCTTGGGGCTCCACATCTGGATCCGGGGGCGCCACAGCTGGATCCGAGGGCGCCACAGCTGGATCCGAGGGCGCCACAGCTGGATCCGAGGGCTCCGACTGCAGCTCCGGGGGCGCCACAGCTGGAAGGGGGCCCCCAACATCTGGACGGGGCCGCGGGCGGGGCCGGAGCCGCCTCCGAACATCTGGAGTGGGGGCGACCTCCTCCACGTCCGTGTCGCTGGTGGGAGGGGAAACATCTGGAGGAGGGAGGGGGGGCCGCCGCCGCGCCACATCTGGGCCCCCGCCCCGCGCCGCCCCAACATCTGGAGCGCCCCCATTCTCCTCCCCATCTGTAGCGCCGGCGCCGCCAACATCTGGACTGGGGGTCTCCATCACCACCGTGGGGGCCGTCCAGATGTTGCGGGGTGTCCGGAGGGCGGCGAGAACATCTGGATCGGCGCCGTCCTCCTCCACATCTGTATCGCTGCCCACCTCGAGGCTGCCGGCGGGGCCTTCAACATCTGGATTTGCTGCTTTCGCCTCCACATCTGGCCCTCCGGAGGCCGCCTGGGGGACCCGGGGGCGCCCAACATCTGGATGGGCCCCCTCCTCCTCCTCCACATCTGTATCGCTCTCCACCACCAGGGTCCAACCTCCTACTCGGGCCCCGCCGGGTGGTCCCTCCGGGGCCCCAACATCTGGATCGGCCGCCTCCCCCTCCTCCTCCACATCTGTATCGCTGTCCACCCGCAGCCCCCAGGGGCCGCCCGGGGAGGCCGCCACATCTGGATCCGGCGCCCCCGGAACGGAGCATCTGGAGGCATCCGGAGGGCGTCTACGGGGCTGAACATCTGGATCGGCGCCCTCCACATCTGGATCGCTGCCCTCCACATCTGGATCGCTGTCCGACGCGGCCCAGAGCCCGTTCGGGGGGGTCCCAACATCTGGATTCGGGGTCCCCGCCCCCACATCTGGATCTCCGGCCCCCGCGGGGCCCCGGCCCCCGTTCCGAGCCCTGAGAACATCTGGATTGGCCACATCTGGCGGGGGGCAGGGCGGGCGGCGCTTCGGGGCGGCCGGAACATCTGGCGCCACATCTGGAGCCGCAGAGCGAAGAGAGAGGGCGAGAAATCGATATCGAATTCGATATCAAGGGGGGGCGTGATATCAAAGTGATATCGAAGCGATATCAAACTGATATCGAAGGGTATCAAAGAGGGGTTTGATATCAAAGTGATATCAAATCAATATCAAAGAGGGATGATATCAAATCGCTATCAAAGGGGGAGCTCTGATATCAAAGCGATATCAAAGTGATATCAAAGGGGGGTGTTTCGATATCAAAGTGATATTAAAGTGATAACAAACTGATATTAAAGTGATATCAAAGTGTTATCAATGTGATATCAAAGTGATATCAAAGCAGGATGATATCAAATCGCTATCAAGTGGTGAGCTTTGATATCAAAACGATATCAAAGTGATATCAAAAGCGGGTGTTTTGATATCAAAGTGATATCAAAGCAGGATCATATCAAATCGGTATCAAGGGGGGAGCTCTGATATCAAAGTGTTATCAAAGTGATATCAAAGGGGGGTGTTTTGGTATCAAAGTGACATTAAAGTGATATTAAAGTGATATCAAAGTGATATCAAAGCAGGATGATACCAAATCGGTATCAAGGGGGGAGCTCTGATATCAAAATGATATCAAAGTGTTATCAAAGTGTTATCAAAGTGATATCAAAGGGGGGTGTTTTGATATCAAAGTGATACCAAAGTGATATTAAAGTGATATCAAAGTGATATCGAAGCAGGATGATATCAAATCGGTATCAAAGGGGGAGCTCTGATATCAAAATGATATCAAAGTGATATCAAAGTGATATCAAAGGGGGGTGTTTTGGTATCAAAGTGACATTAAAGTGATATTAAAGTGATATCAAAGTGATATCGAAGCAGGATGATATCAAATCGGTATCAAGGGAGGAGCTCTGATATCAAAATGATATCAAAGTGATATCAAAGGGGGGTGTCTTGATATCAAAGTGACATTAAAGTGATATTAAAGTGATATCAAAGTGATATCGAAGCAGGATGATATCAAATTGCTATCAAGAGGGGAGCTCTGATATCAAAGTGTTATCAAAGTGATATCAAAGGGGGGTGTTTTGATATCAAAGTGATATTAAAGTGATACCAAAGTGATATTAAAGTGATATCAAAGGGGGGTTTGTGATATCAAATCAATATCAAACCAATATCAAACTGATATCAAACCACTATCAAGGGGGGACTGTGATATCACAGTGATAGCAAAGGGGGGTGTTTTGATATCGAAGTGATATCAAAGTGATATCGAAGCAGGATGATACCAAGTCGCTATCAAAGGGGGGGGTTTGATAAGAAGGAGGGTCGGTACCTGCCCGGCGGCGCCGCCATCGCTGCATCTTCTGGGGGGGGAAGAGACAGCAATTGCCCCACAGAGACCCCCACCTGCCCCCCCACCTGCCCCAGGACCCCCCCACCTGCCCCAGGACCCCAAAACTGCCCCCCCACCTGCCCCAGGACCCCAAAACTGCCCCCCCACCTGCCCCAGGACCCCCCAACTGCCCCCCCACCTGCCTGAGGACCCCCCACCTTCCCCTCCACCTGCCCCAACTGCCCCCCCACCTGCCCCACAGAGACCCCCAACTGCCCCCCCACCTGCCCCAGGACCCCCCCACCTGCCCCAGGACCCCCCAACTGCCCCCCCAATTGCCCCAGCACCCCCTGAACTGCCCCAGAGAGACCCCAAACTGCCCTCCAGGACCCCCAAACTGCCCCACAGGGACTCAAACTGCCCCTCACCCCTCCCAACTGTTCCTAAGTGCCCCCCAGCCCCTAAATGTCCCCTTAAAATGCCCCTGAACCCCCCAAACTGCCCCAGAGAGACCCCAAACTGCCCCTCACCCCTCCCAATTGCCCCTGAGTGCCTCCCAGCCCCTAAGTGCCCCCTTAAACTGCCCCTGAACCCCCCAAACTGCCCCAGACCCCAAACTGCCCCTCACCCCTCCCAACTGCCCCTAAGTGCCCCCCAGCCCCTAAGTGCCCCCTTAAACTGCCCCTGCACACCCCAAACTGCCCCAGAGAGACCCCAAACTGCCCCCCACCCCTCCCAACTGCCCCTAAGTGCCCCCCAGCCCCTAAATGCCCCCTTAAACTGCCCCTGAACCCCCCAAACTGCCCCATAGGGACCCCAAACTGCCCTCCAGGACCCCCAAACTGCCCCATAGGGACTCAAACTGCCCCCCAACCCTCTCAACTGCCCCTAAGTGCCCCCCAGCCCCTAAATGTCCCCTTAAAATGCCCCTGAACCCCCCAAACTGCCCCAGAGAGACCCCAAACTGCCCCTCACCCCTCCCAATTGCCCCTGAGTGCCCCCCAGCCCCTAAGTGCCCCCTTAAACTGCCCCTGCACACCCCAAACTGCCCCAGAGAGACCCCAAACTGCCCCCCACCCCTCTCAACTGCCCCTAAGTGCCCCCCAGCCCCTAAATGCCCCCTTAAACTGCCCCTGAACCCCCCAAACTGCCCCAGAGAGACCCTAAACTGCCCTCAAGGACCCCTAAATTGCTCCATAGGGACTCAAACTGCCCCCCAACTCTCACAAACGCCTCCAAGTGCCCCCCCAGCCCCTAAATGCCCCCTTAAACTACTCCTGCACCCCCCGAACTGCCCCATAGGGACCCCAAACTCCCCTCCAGGACCCCCAAACTGCCCCAGAGGGAGCCAACCGGCGCCCCAACCCTTCTAACCGCCCCCCCAGGCCATAAGCGCCCCCACAAGTGCCCCGGGGGCGCCCCAGTTACCCCTTTTACCCCCCCAAACCCGCCCCCCCGTCCCTCAATTGCCCCCCGGCCCCCACCCGCCTCCCCGCGCCCCGCGCTCACCCCTCCCGCGCCGCCGGGCCCTAAGCCCCGCCCCCTCCGCCCTCCCATTGGCTGGCGCGCCCTAAGCCCCGCCCACCGACCGATCCCATTGGCTGATCCCACCTAAGCCCCGCCCACCGAGCGCTCCCGTTGGCTGCCGGGGGAGGCGGTGAATGAGTGGAGGTGGGCGGGGCTTCCCGCGCGCGGCGGCCAATGGGAGCGCGCCTATAGGCGGGGGGGCGGGGCTAGAGCCCAAACCGACCAATGGGAGCGCGGCGCGCGGCCGCCGCGAGGGGCGGGGTAGGGGGTTGTGGGGGGGGGCTGAGCCTCCCGCGCGAGGGCGACCAATGGGAGCGAGTCTCCGGGCTGGTGGGCGGGGCTAGTGCCCAAACGGACCAATGGAAACGCGTCTTTGGGTTGGTGGGCGGGGCCAAGGCGGGCGCGGCCCAATGGGAGCGCGGCTCGCGCCGTTTATGAGGCGCGGCGGGGCCGCCCGCGCCGCCATTGTTGCCGCGTTTCCCTCCCCCATTCAAGGGCTTCTCTTTTATTCCCCCCCTTTCCCTTCCGATCGCTCCGGCTCCTTCAGCGCCTTCCAAACCCTTTTGGAGTCCTTTTCACGCCGCCATGAGGGAAATCGTCCACATCCAAGCGGGCCAATGCGGCAACCAGATCGGCGCCAAGGTGAAACCCCGTCGTTTTTCCTCTTTTTCCTCCTTTTTACCCCGTTTTCCCTCCTTACCCCCTTTTTCCCTTTCATTTCACCCCGTTTTCCCCTCTTTCTACCCCAGTTTTCCCCTCCCCCGCCTCGCTTTCCCCTCCCCCCCAGCCCCTCCCCCTCCCCGCGCAGACAAAGGCGCGTCCCGAATCGGGGCGCTTTTCACCCCCAAATCTCCCTTTTTTCCGCTCGCCGAGGGCTCGGGGCGAAAGGGGAGACTTAAAATGAAGATATTCCAGCCAAAAACTGAGAAAATTCGCACCCGGAGTGGAGATTTTTGAAGCCGAAAGGCCCCCCCTCCCCCCGCCTTCTCTCCCCACGCGGCGCCAAAATGGCGGCCCCGCCCCAAAATGCGGGTTTTTAGCCCCAAAGTGCGGGGTTTAGCCACAAATTCGGGCTTTAACCCCAAAATAAGGGGTTTATTAGCCCCCAAAACAGCGCCTCGACCACAAAATAGGATTTTCCCCTTTTTTCCGTCCTTTTCCATGAAGTTTTAACCCAAAATGGCTTTTTTCCGCCTCAGAATTGATCGTTTTTTCACCCCATCCAGATTTTCCAGCCTGGAGTTGAATTTTTTTGGCTAAAAATGCCCCCCCTTTTCCAAGAAATAGGATTTATTTTGGAGAAAAAAGGCAAATTCCTAAAAATATTGATTTTAGCCGCCTGAAAATGTTATTTTTTGTCTCCTCAGTGAGGCTTTTTACCCAAATCGCTGGTTTTCAACGCATTTTTTCACTTTAATGCAGTTTTCTAGTCGCCAGGGTGATGTTTTTTAACCTGAATCGCGATTTTTAACCCATTTTTCCACCTCGGTGCAGCTTCTCAGTCGCAAGGTGATGGTTTTTAACCAAGTTTTGTCCCAAAATCGAGATTTTTTGCTTCATTTACGGAATTTTCGCTCTGAAAACCAAGGGATTGAGGTAAAAATGAGGGATTTCGCCCCCAAATCACTGGGGTTTTGGCCTCATTTAAAGCTTTTCGCTCATAAAGTGAATCATTTTGTTGTAAAATGAGGGGTTTGACCCCAAAATCACTGGATTTCGCCTCATTTTGGGTGTTGCAGCTCAGAAAATAAATAATTTAACCCTGAAGTAAAGGGGCTTGCCCTAAAATGAGGAGTTTTGCCTCAAAATGGCTGAGGCTTTGCCTCATTTAGGGTTTTTTCACTCAAAATCAAGGATTTGATCCTAAAGTGAGCGCGATTGCTGCGAAATACAGGCTTTAATCCCTCATTTTCTCCCAACAGCGTTTAAACCTAAAAATTTAGTGGAGTTTTAGCTAAAAAATTCAGCCTCTCAGCACGTTCAGCCCCAAAATGGTGATTTTTTTGAGCCCCAGAAGGGTTCTAGAACCTGCAAAATGAGGTAGTTTGGCTACAGAAGGGGCATTTTTGACTCAAAATGGGAGTTTTTACCCCAAAATCAAGATTTCTGCCTCCACGTCGGGGCGTGCCCCGAAAAAAGGGCTTTTCTCCCGCAGAAGAGCAGATTTTTCAGCCCCAAAATGAGGTTTTTCAGCCCCAAAATAGGGGCGGGGCCCCTTTCATGCGCTGCTTGTGGCCCCAGAAAGGGAGGGTTTCACCCTAAAAATGGGATCTTTGTGCCCCAAAACAAAGGGGGTTGGTTTTTAACATAAAATATAAGGTCTAAGGGCTAAAAAATAGAGTTTTCTGTGCCCCAAAATAGAGGAATTGGCCCTTAAGGGGGATTTTCAGCCCTAAAATGGAGGCGTTTGCCTGGAAAGAAAAGCTTTGTTCCCTGAAATGGTGGTTTCTGCCCTAAAATAAAGGGGTTTGCCCCCATTCCAGCACTTTTACCTATTGAGGTTGAGGATTTTAGACCTAAAATAGAAATTTTTAACCTCAAAACTGATTTTTTTCAGGGCTGGGATGCGATTTTCTGCCCCAGCCAGGTTTTCCAGCCCCAAAATGGAGGGTTTCAGCCTCAGAGTTTGATCTTTGTGCAGCAAAATATCATCTTTTTGCTCCCGGATGTCGGGTTTTATCCCCAAAATGGGGTTTTGAGGACTCAAAATAAACTTCAGAGCCCCAAATACGATTTTATTTTAGTTGCGAGGGGTTTTTTTTACAGTCAAACCACCTTTTCGGCCCCCAAAATGGAGGTTTCCAGCCCCAAAATGGAGGTTCTTGCGCCTGAATAGCATCTTTGTGTTCCTAAATCCCATTTTTCTGCCTCGAATTAAGGCGTTTTGCCCTAAAATTGATGACTTTTTACCCCAAAACAGCAGATTTTGCTGCGCGATTGCCATTTCAGCCCCAAAATGGATGATTTTGGCCCCGGAACAGGCTTTTATTATGCAGAAATAAGATTCTTTCTGTATAATGTAATGTTCTCGCTATTAAAGATATTTTCCAGCCCCAAAATGGATGTTTTTAGTACCAAAATGAGGCTTTTCCCATCCTAAAAAGGCTATTTTGTTCTCAAAATGTACATTTTGGACCTCAGAATGGGATTTTTGTGTCTCCAAAGGGAGTTTTCAGCTGCTGAAATGGGCTTTTTCAACCCCAAAATGAGCTCTTTGTTCTCTAAAATGCCTCAAAAAGGCTTTTCTCTACCCAAAAGAGCTTTTTTTTCATCGTACAATGGCATTTTTGCTCTCAAAACGGGCTCATCCGCCTGCGGAATCGCGATTTTTTGCAGCATCACCCAAGAGCCTTTTTGTTTGTTAAAAAAAAACACCCGTTTTGGCGCCAAAATGGCGATTTTCAGCCCAGAATTGATTCTTTTCCCCCAAAAAACATGAATTTTCAGCCCAGAATTAAATTTTTTAGCCACAAAATGCCTTTTTTCTGCCTAGAAATGGGTTTTACTTTAAAGAAAAAGAATAATTTCCCCCCAATCACCATTTTATCCACCTGAAAATGCAGGTTTTTTATTGCTGGAGTGTGTTTTTGTAACCCAAATCGCCCTTTTTTACCGATTTCTCTGCTTCAGAGCAATTTCCATTTGCCAAAAGCGATGGGTTTTAACCCAAATCACAATTTTTTACCCCCTTCCTCCAATTTTGACCCCGATTTGGGGCCGTTTGAGCCGTTTTCACCGCAGGGCGTGGCCCTTTCCTCCCCTCCCCCCTTTGTTCCTGCCGCTCGTCCCCCACGGGTGGATCTTGGGGTGAGAAAACTGGAAATTTAGGGGAAAATAGGATTTCCTGGGGCGAAAAATAGGATTTTTTGGTGTTAGAAAAAGGGATTTTGGGGGTGTTTGTGGAATTAAAAGGTTTTAGCCGCAGTTCCGAGGCCGTTTCCGGTTCCCGCCTGTTCTGGGGGAGGGTGCGGAGCCCAGTCTGGCTCCTCCCCTTGGTGCCCCAGATGGGATCCGGACGCTCTGGATTGGCTCCTGATCCCTGTTCTCACTCTGGATTGACTCCACATTCCCCTTTTCTCACTTTGGATTGACTCAAGACGCCCTGTTCCCACTCCAAGTTGATTCCAGACCCTCATATTCCCTCTCCAGATTGACTCCAGATCCCCTATTCCCATTCCAACCCCCCTGTTCCCACTCCAGGTTGATTCCAGACCCTCATATTCCCGCTCCAGATTGACTCTAGTTCCCCTATTCCCATTCCAACCCCCCCGTTCCCACTCCAGATTGATTCCAGACCCTCATATTCCTGCTCCAGATTGACTCTAGTTCCCCTATTCCCATTCCAGCCCCCCTGTTCCCACTCCAAATTGATTCCAGACCCTCATATTCCCACTCCAGATCCCCTATTCCCATTCCAACCCCCCTGTTCCCACTCCAAATTGATTCCAGACCCTCATATTCCCACTCCAGATCCCCTATTCCCATTCCAACCCCCCCGTTCCCACTCCAAGTTGATTCCAGACCCTCATATTCCCTCTCCAGATTGACTCCAGATCCCCTATTCCCATTCCAACCCCCCCGTTCCCACTCCAGATTGATTCCAGACCCTCATATTCCCGCTCCAGATTGACTTTAGATCCCCTATTCCCATTCCAACCCCCCCGTTCCCACTCCAAACTGATTCCAGACCCTTGTATTCCCGCTCCAGATTGACTCTAGATCCCCTATTCCCATTCCAACCCCCCTGTTCCCACTCCAAACTGATTCCAGACCCTCATATTCCTGCTCCAGATTGACTCCAGATCCCCTCTTCCCATTCCAACCCCCCCGTTCCCACTCCAAATTGATTCCAGACCCTCATATTCCCGCTCCAGATTGACTCCAGATCCCCTATTCCCATTCCAACCCCCCCGTTCCCACTCCAAACTGATTCCAGACCCTCGTATTCCCGCTCCAGATTGACTCTAGATCCCCTATTCCCATTCCAACCCCCCCGTTCCCACTCCAAACTGATTCCAGACCCTCATATTCCCGCTCCAGATTGACTCCAGATCCCCTATTCCCATTCCAACCCCCCTGTTCCCACTCCAGGTTGATTCCAGACCCTCATATTCCCGCTCCAGATTGACTCTAGTTCCCCTATTCCCATTCCAACCCCCCCGTTCCCACTCCAGATTGATTCCAGACCCTCATATTCCTGCTCCAGATTGACTCTAGTTCCCCTATTCCCATTCCAGCCCCCCTGTTCCCACTCCAAATTGATTCCAGACCCTCATATTCCCACTCCAGATCCCCTATTCCCATTCCAACCCCCCTGTTCCCACTCCAAATTGATTCCAGACCCTCATATTCCCACTCCAGATCCCCTATTCCCATTCCAACCCCCCCGTTCCCACTCCAAGTTGATTCCAGACCCTCATATTCCCTCTCCAGATTGACTCCAGTTCCCCTATTCCCATTCCAACCCCCCCGTTCCCACTCCAGATTGATTCCAGACCCTCATATTCCCGCTCCAGATTGACTTTAGATCCCCTATTCCCATTCCAACCCCCCTATTCCCACTCCAAACTGATTCCAGACCCTCGTATTCCCGCTCCAGATTGACTCTAGATCCCCTATTCCCATTCCAACCCCCCTGTTCCCACTCCAAACTGATTCCAGACCCTCATATTCCTGCTCCAGATTGACTTTAGATCCCCTATTCCCATTCCAACCCCCCTGTTCCCACTCCAAATTGATTCCAGACCCTCATATTCCTGCTCCAGATTGACTCCAGATCCCCTCTTCCCATTCCAACCCCCCCGTTCCCACTCCAAATTGATTCCAGACCCTCATATTCCCGCTCCAGATTGACTTTAGATCCCCTATTCCCATTCCAACCCCCCCGTTCCCACTCCAAACTGATTCCAGACCCTCGTATTCCCGCTCCAGATTGACTCTAGATCCCCTATTCCCATTCCAACCCCCCCGTTCCCACTCCAAATTGATTCCAGACCCTCATATTCCCGCTCCAGATTGACTTTAGATCCCCTATTCCCATTCCAACCCCCCCGTTCCCACTCCAAATTGATTCCAGACCCTCATATTCCTGCTCCAGATTGACTCCAGATCCCCTCTTCCCATTCCAACCCCCCCGTTCCCACTCCAAATTGATTCCAGACCCTCATATTCCTGCTCCAGATTGACTCCAGATCCCCTCTTCCCATTCCAACCCCCCCGTTCCCACTCCAAATTGATTCCAGACCCTCATATTCCCGCTCCAGATTGACTCCAGATCCCCTCTTCCCACTCCAGTGCCCCCTGTTCCCACTCCAGATTGACTCCAGGTCCCCCATTTCCATTCCAACCCCCCTGTTCTCACTCTTAAGATCCCCAATTCCTGCTCCGGATTCCCCTGTTCCCACTCTAGATTAACTCCAGATCCTCTGTTGCCACTCCAGCCATCCCTGTTCTCACTCCGGATTGGCTCCTGATCCCTGTTCCCACTCCAAATTGATTCCAGACCCTCCCGTTCCCACTCCGGCTTGACTCCAGATCCCCTGTTCCCACTCTGAGATCCCCAATTCCTGCTCCAGATTCCCACGTTCTCACTCCGGATTGGCTCCAGAACCCCCATTCCCACTCGGAATTCCCCTGTTCTCACTCTGGATTGACTCCAGGTCCCCCGTTCCCACTCCGGATTCCCTTCTTCCCATTCTGGATTGACTTCAGATCCCCCATTCCCACTCTGGATTGACTCCAGGTCCCCCACTCCCACTCCGGCTCCCCCGTTCCCACTCCAACCATCCCCGTTCCCGCTCCGGATCGACTCCAGCTCCCCCGTTCCCACTCCAGCCATCCCCGTTCCCGCTCCGGATCGACTCCAGCTCCCCCGTTCCCACTCCAACCATCCCCGTTCCCGCTCCGGATCGACTCCAGCTCCCCCGTTCCCACTCCAACCATCCCCGTTCCCGCTCCGGATCGACTCCAGCTCCCCCGTTCCCACTCCAACCATCCCCATTCCCGCTCCGGATCGACTCCAGCTCCCCCGTTCCCACTCCAACCATCCCCGTTCCCGCTCCGGATCGACTCCAGCTCCCCCGTTCCCACTCCAACCATCCCCGTTCCCGCTCCGGATCGACTCCAGCTCCCCCGTTCCCACTCCAACCATCCCCGTTCCCGCTCCAGATCGACTCCAGCTCCCCCGTTCCCACTCCAACCATTCCCACTCCGGATCGACTCCAGCTCCCCCGTTCCCACTCCAACCATCCCCGTTCCCGCTCCGGATCGACTCCAGCTCCCCCGTTCCCACTCCAACCATCCCCATTCCCGCTCCGGATCGACTCCAGCTCCCCCGTTCCCACTCCAACCATCCCCGTTCCCGCTCCGGATCGACTCCAGCTCCCCCGTTCCCACTCCAACCATCCCCGTTCCCGCTCCGGATCGACTCCAGCTCCCCCGTTCCTGCTCCGGATCGACTCCAGCTCCCCCGTTCCCACTCCAACCATCCCCATTCCCGCTCCGGATCGACTCCACCTCCCCTGTTCCCACTCCAACCATCCCCGTTCCCGCTCCAGATCGACTCCAGCTCCCCCGTTCCCACTCCAACCATTCCCACTCCGGATCGACTCCAGCTCCCCCGTTCCCACTCCAACCATCCCCGTTCCCGCTCCGGATCGACTCCAGCTCCCCCGTTCCCACTCCAACCATCCCCGTTCCCGCTCCGGATCGACTCCGGCTCCCCCGTTCCCGCTCCGGGTTGACTCCGGCTCGCTGTGTCCGCAGTTCTGGGAGGTGATCAGCGACGAGCACGGCATCGACCCCACCGGCACCTACCACGGCGACAGCGACCTCCAGCTCGACCGCATCAGCGTCTACTATAACGAGGCCACCGGTAACGATGTCCCCATCTCCCTTTTCGGGGTGATCCCTTGGGCTCTGGGGAGCGGGGAAGGTGACTCCGTGTTGTCCGCAGGCGGCAAGTACGTCCCTCGGGCCATCCTGGTGGACCTGGAGCCGGGCACCATGGACTCGGTGCGGTCAGGACCCTTCGGGCAGATCTTCAGGCCGGATAACTTCGTTTTCGGTGAGGAACCACCACCTTCCGGGCCGTCCCGGTGGCCACGGGGGGTTACGGGGCTGGGATGGAGGATCTCGAGGAGCTTGAGGGTCTAGAAGAAGGGATGGGGGAGCGGTGAAGGCCCCTGAGGAGCATCAAGTCTTCCTGCGTGGGTTGAGGGCCCTCAAGGAAGGGCCCCGAGGAACATGGAAGATCCCAAGAGCGACCTTGGAGGTCCCCAAGGAGCTGCTGGGGGTCTTCAAGGTTCTTGTGGGCGTGGAGGTCCCCAAGGAGCTCCTGGGGGGTCTTGAAGGTTCTTGAAGTTCCTCAAAGAGCTCGAGTTGAAGCTGGAGGTGGGTGGGAAGAGTAGAGAAGGTCCCCGAGGCCCTCGAGACCTGAGGGTGGGTTGGAGGCCTTCAAGAAGGTAAATGGAGGTGGCGATGGGGTTTGGGGAGTTCCTCCAAGACCTGACGGGCTCCAGAGGTGGGATCGAGGTCTACAAGGGGATCAAGGTTGGTGTGAAGGTTCCTAGAGGTTGGATTGAGGTCGATAAGGATGGAATCGAGGACCACAAGGTGACGGGGGTTGGTTTGAAGGTCCCTAGAGGTTGGATCAAGGTCCCAAAGGGTAGGACCGAGGTCCCTGAGGTGGTCAGGGTTGGTTTAAAGGCCCACAAGGGTGGGATCGAGGTCCACAAGGGGATCAAGGTTGGTTTGAAGGTCCCTAGAGCTTGGATCAAGGCCGATAGGGGTGGGATCGAGGTCCACAAGGGGATCAGTGTTGGTTTGAAGGTCTCTAAAGGTTGGATTGAGGTCAATAGGGGTGGGATTGGGGTCCCAGGATCTAGGACTGAGGTCCATGAGGTGGTCAGGGTTGGTTTAAAGGTCCACAAGGGGATCAAGGTTGGTTTGAAGGTCCCTAGAGGTTGGATCGAGGTCCCGAAGGGTAGGACCGAGGTCCCTGAGGTGGTCAGGGTTGGTTTAAAGGCCCACAAGGGTGGGATCGAGGTCCACAAGGGGATCAAGGTTGGTTTGAAGGTCCCTAGAGGTTGGATTGAGGGCAATAGGAGTGGGATTGAGGTCCCAAGATCTAGGACTGAGGTCCCTGAGGTGGTCAGGGTTGGTTTAAAGATCCACAAGGGTGGGATTGAAGTCCAGAAGGTGATGGAGGTTGGTTTGAAGGTCACTAGAGGTTGGATCGAGGCTGATAGGGGTGGGATTGAGGTCCACGAGGGGGTCAGGGTTGGTTTGAAGGTCCCTAGAGGTTGGATTGAGGCTGATAGGGCTGGGATTGAGGCCCACAAGAGGATCAAGGTTGGTTTGAAGGTCCCTAGAGGTTGGATCGAGGCCAATAGGGGTGGGATTGAGGTCCACGAGGGGATCAAGGTTGGTTTGAAGGTCCCTAGAGGTTGGATCGAGGCCAATAGGGGTGGGATTGAGGTCCACGAGGGGATCAAGGTTGGTTTGAAGGTCCCTAGAGGTTGGATTGAGGTTGATAGGGGTGGGATTGAGGTCCACAAGGGGATCAAGGTTGGTTTGAAGGTCCCAAAGGGTAGGACCGAGGTCCCTGCGGTGGTCAGGGTTGGTTTAAAGGCCCACAAGGGTGGGATCGAGGTCCACAAGGGGATCAAGGTTGGTTTGAAGGTCCCTAGAGGTTGGATTGAGGTTGATAGGGGTGGGGTTGAGGTCCCGAAGGGTAGGTCCAAGGTTCCTGCGGTGGTCAGGGTTGGTTTAAAGGCCCCCAAGGGTGGGATCGAGGTCGGTGCGAAGGTCACCAGGAGCGAGCTGGAGGTCCGGAAGGTGCTCAGGGTTGGCGTGAAGGTCCCTCGAGGTGGACTCGAGGTCCCCAAGGTCCTCCAGTCCCCCCGTGACCCCCCTCGGTGTCCCCCCTCTCCAGGCCAGAGCGGCGCGGGCAACAACTGGGCCAAGGGCCACTACACGGAGGGGGCGGAGCTGGTGGACTCGGTGCTGGACGTGGTGAGGAAGGAGGCCGAGAGCTGCGATTGTCTCCAGGGCTTCCAGCTGACCCACTCGCTGGGCGGCGGCACGGGCTCCGGCATGGGGACCCTCCTCATCTCCAAGATCCGCGAAGAGTATCCCGACCGCATCATGAACACCTTCAGCGTGGTCCCCTCGCCCAAAGTCTCCGACACGGTGGTGGAACCTTACAACGCCACCTTGTCCGTCCACCAGCTGGTGGAGAACACGGACGAGACCTACTGCATCGACAACGAAGCCCTCTACGACATCTGCTTCCGCACCCTCAAGCTGACCACGCCCACCTACGGCGACCTCAACCACCTGGTCTCGGCCACCATGAGCGGCGTCACCACCTGCTTGCGCTTCCCGGGCCAGCTCAACGCCGACCTGCGCAAGTTGGCCGTCAACATGGTTCCCTTCCCGCGCCTCCACTTCTTCATGCCCGGCTTCGCCCCCCTGACGTCCCGCGGCAGCCAGCAGTACCGCGCCCTCACCGTCCCCGAGCTCACCCAGCAGGTCTTCGACGCCAAGAACATGATGGCCGCCTGCGACCCTCGCCACGGCCGCTACCTGACGGTGGCCGCCGTCTTCCGCGGCCGCATGTCCATGAAGGAGGTGGACGAGCAGATGCTCAACGTCCAGAACAAGAACAGCTCCTACTTCGTCGAGTGGATCCCCAACAACGTCAAGACGGCCGTCTGCGACATCCCGCCCCGCGGCCTCAAGATGGCCGTCACCTTCATCGGCAACAGCACCGCCATCCAGGAGCTCTTCAAGAGGATCTCGGAGCAGTTCACGGCCATGTTCCGCCGCAAGGCCTTCCTGCACTGGTACACGGGCGAGGGGATGGACGAGATGGAGTTCACCGAGGCCGAGAGCAACATGAACGACCTCGTCTCCGAGTACCAGCAGTACCAGGACGCCACCGCCGAGGAGGAGGAGGACTTCGGCGAGGAGGCCGAGGAGGAGGCTTGAGGGGGGCGGCCTCGGGGAGCCCTTCATCGGCCGAGGAGAGCCCTTGTCCTTCAGCGTTGTCCTTGGAGACCCCTTCATCATCATCAGCCTCGTCTTTGGAGACCCCTCCATCTTCATCATCCTCAGAGAAGAGCCCTTGTCCTTCAGCGTTGGCCTCGGAGACCCCTCTGTCTTCATCATCCTCGTCTTTGGAGACCCCTCCATCTTCATCGGCCTCGGAGAGCCCTTCAGCGTTGTCCTCGGAGACCTCTCAGTCTTCATCATCCTCATCTTTGGAGACCCCTCCATCTTCATCAGCCTCATCCTTGGAGACCCCTCCATCTTCATTGGCCTCGGAGAGCCCTCGTCCTTCAGTGTTGTCCTCGGAGACCTCTCCATCTTCATCATCCTTGTCCTAGGAGAGCCCTTGTCCTCGGAGACCCCTCCATCTTCATCAGCCTCAGAGAGCCCTTGTCCTTCAGCGTTGGCCTCGGAGACCCCTCCATCTTCATCATCCTCATCCTCAGAGAGTCCTTGTCCTTCCCCGTTGACCTTGGAGAGCCCCCGGCCTTCGTCGTGGTTGGTCTCGGAGCCCTTGGGCTTCAGCCCCATCCTGAGCCTTCACCAGCCTGGAGTCCTCGGGCTTCGTCGTTGGCCTTCATCATCTGGGAGCCCTCAGGCCTCATCCTCCATGGAGACCCTTTGGTCTTCGTGGTTGGAGAGCTCCTGGCCTCCGTCCTGGTTGGTGTCGGAGCCCTCGACCTTCACTGGAGAGTCCTCGGTCTTCATCGTGGCCACCAAGAGCCTTCACCGTGGTCACCTGAGCCCTCGGCCTTCAGTCATGGCTGAAGAGTCCTCGGCCTGAGCCCTCGGCCTTCAGTCATGGTCACCCAGAGCCCTTGATCTTCATGGTCAACGAGTCCTTGTCCTGAGCCCTCGTCTTTCAGTCATGGTCACCAAGAGCCCTCGTCCTTCATGGTCAACGAGTCCTCGTTCTGAGCCCTCGTCCTTCACGGTCAACAAAGTCCTATTCTGAGTCTTCGTCCTTCGACCATGGCCACCAAGAGCCCTCGTCCTTGGTCATCGTCACCGAAGCCCCAGCTCCTTCATCATGGCCACCAAGAACCTTCCTCATCATCCCTGCAGCCCTCGGCCTTCAGTCCTGGGCAACAAAGAACCCTCGGTCTTCACCCGTGGCCACCAAGAGCTTCGTCCTCACCAAGAACCTTCACCTGAGGCCACCAAGAGCTTCGTCCTCACCAAGAACCTTCACCTGAGGCCACCAAGAGCTTCGTCCTCACCAAGAACCTTCACCTGAGGCCACCAAGAACCTTCACCTGAGGCCACCGAGAGCTTCATCACCACCAAGAACCTTCACCTGAGGCCACCAAGAGCTTCATCATCGTCACCGGAGCCCCAGCAGCTTCCTGGCCCGCGAGAGCCTCTGTCGCCATCGTCCCTGGTGACGTCACCGCTAAATTATTGTCCCCAGGGCAGCGCTGGGCGGGTCTCTCCTGTCCCCTCGTGTCCCCGTCCCCTCCTGCCCCGGGTCGGGCTCGTTCTCCCCCTTCTCTCGCTTTTTTTTTGTTGGTTTTTCCCTCTTTCCTTTTTTTCTTTTTTTTTTTTTCATATTGAAAAGCGTCCCCGGGCCACGAATAAACCCGGGATCCGAAGCCACCGAGGCCGCCGTGTCCCCTCCTCTGTCCCCTCCTGGGATCTGAAGCCATCGAGGCCCTCGTGTCACCTCCTCTGTCCCCTCCTGGGATCTGAAGCCACTGAGGCCTTCATGTCACCTCCCGTGTCCCCTCCTGGGATCCGAAGCCACCGAGGCCTTTGTGTCACCTCCTCTGTCCCCTCCTGGGATCTAAAGCCACCAAGGCCTTTGTGTCACCTCCTGGGATCTGAAGCCACTGAGGCCTTCGTGTCACCTCCCGTGTCCCCTCCCGTGTCCCCTCCTGGGATCTGAAGCCACCGAGGCCTTCGTGTCACCTCCCGTGTCACCTCCCGTGTCCCCTCCTGGGATCTGAAGCCACCCAGGCCTTGGTGTCACCTCCCACGTCCCCTCCCGTGTCCCCTCTTTGGATCTAAAGCCACCACGGTGTCCATGTCACCTTCCATGTCCTTTGTTGTCCTTGATCTAAAGCCCCTGGTGCCTCCCGGGTCCCCTCTGGGTCCCCTCTTTGGATCTAAAGCCACTGCGGTGTCCGTGTCACCTTCCGTGTCACCTTCCATTTCCTTCATTGTCCCAGATCTAGAGCCACCACTGCCTCCACGGCCCCTCCCGTGTCCCCTCCCGTGTCCCCTCCTGGGATCTGAAGCCACCACTATGTCCATGGCACCTCCTGTGTCCTCTCCTGTGTCACCTTAGGTGTCCCATGTCCCCTCTTTGGATCTAAAGCCACCAAGGCCTTCATGTCACCTCCTTCTGTGTCCCCTCCTGGGATCTAAAGCCACCCAGGCCTTCGTGTCACCTCCTCCTGTGTCCCCTCCTGGGATCTAAAGCCACCCAGGCCTTCGTGTCACCTCCTTCTGTGTCCCCTCCTGGGATCTAAAGCCACCCAGGCCTTCGTGTCACCTCCCACGTCCCCTCCTGGGATCTAAAGCCACCAAGGCCTTCGTGTCACCTCCTCCTGTGTCCCCTCCTGGGATCTAAAGCCACCCAGGCCTTCGTGTCACCTCCTCCTGTGTCCCCCTCCTGGGGTCTGAAGCCACCGAGGCCTTCATGTCACCTCCTGTGTCCCCTCTTTGGATCTGAAGCCACCACGGTGTCCCTGTCACCTTCCATGTCATTCATTGTCCCCCATCTAGAGCCACCACTGCCTCCACGGCACCTCCTGTGTCACCTCCCATGTCCCCTCCTGGGATCCAAAGCCACCGCGGTGTCCATGTCACCTTCCGTGTCCTTCATTGTCCCAGACCTAGAGCCACCCGTGTCACCTCCCCTGTCCCCTCCTGGGATCTAAAGCCACCCAGGCCTTGGTGTCACCTCCTCTGTCCCCTCCCGGGATCCGAAGCCACCGAGGCCTTCGTGTCACCTCCCGTGTCACCTCCCATGTCCCCTCCTGGGATCTGAAGCCACCACTATGTCCATGGCACCTCCCGTGTCCTCTCCTGTGTCACCTTAGGTGTCCCATGTCCCCTCTTTGGATCTAAAGCCACCAAGGCCTTCATGTCACCTCCTCCTCTGTCACCTCCCATGTCCTCTCCTGGGATCCAAAGCCACCCAGGCCTTGGTGTCACCTCCTCTGTCCCCTCCTGGGATCTGAAGCCATCACCCTGTCCCCTCCCGGGTCCCTTTCGGTGTCCCCGTGTCCCCTGAAGAACGTGGCTCTGCAGACCCATCGGCTTTAATAGTTTGGGGACACCTTGAAGACGGGGGGTGGTGGCCCTGGGGTGGCACCGAGGCTCGAGGGGTGGTGGCACCGTGGAGCGAAGAGGCTCTGGGGTGGTGGCACCTCAGGGATGTGGCAGCGTCATGCACTGGTGGCTCTTTGGTGACACAGGGGCTCGGGGGGGTGGTGGCACCGTGGGGACAGGAGCTCAGGAGGTGGCAGCAGCGTGGGGTGGTGGCACTTGAGGTGACACCATGGGGACAGGAGCTCAGGAGGTGGCAGCAGCATGGAGTGGTGGCACTTGAGGTGACACGGGGGCTCCAGGGGGTGGTGGCACCACAGGGACAGGAGCTCAGGAGGTGGCAGCAGTGCAGGATGGTGGCACTTTAGGTGACACCATGGGGACAGGAGCTCAGGAGGTGGTGGCACCACGGGGACAGGAGCTCGGGAGGTGGCAGCAGTGCAGGATGGTGGCACTTGAGGTGACACGGGGGCTCCAGGGGGTGGTGGCACCGTGGGGACAGGAGCTCGGGAGGTGGCATCATCACGGGGTGGTGGCACTTGAGGTGACACGGAGGCTCCAGGGGGTGGTGGCATCTCACTGGCATCGTTCGGCCTTCTTCTGCGCGGCCTGAGGGGACAAAGGGGCCACTGAGGAGGGGACCCTCGGGGCCAAGGGGCTCGGGAGGGGGTGGTGGCACCTCCCGAGGGGACAGGGAGGGGACAGGGAGGTACCTGGGTGACGGAGACGCCCGTGAGGGCCTCGACGGCCGCGGGGAGCCGGGTGACCACGTCCAGGACCTCCCCGGGCAGCCGCGCCACCCCGACGTCCCCCGAGCCCCCGGCCACCAGCGTCACCCGGCGCGTCCCCAGCAGCGGCTGCGCCACCGCCTCCGCCACCTGCGCCCCGAAAGCCAATGGTGGAACCCCCAAATCCAACAACCGAACCCCAAAATCCGACCCTCAAACCCCAAAATACATCAAACCCCGAAATCCAACCCTCGAACCCCCACATCCAAAAATCGAACCCCAAAATCTGACCCTCGAACCCCGAAATCCGACCCTTGAACCCCAAAATCTGACCCTCAACCCCCAAAATCCAAAAATCGAACCCCAAAATCCAACCCTCAAGCCCCAAAATCTGACCCTCGAACCCCCAAATCTGACCCTCGAACCCCCAAATCCGACCCTCGAACCCCAAAATCCAACCCTTGAACCCCAAAATCTGACCCTCAAACCCCAAAATCCGACCCTTGAACCCCAAAATCCAACAACTGAACCCCAAAATCTGACCCTCAAACCCCCAAATCCAAAAATCGAACCCCAAAATCTGACCCTTGAACCCCAAAATCTGACCCTCAAACCCTGAAATCCAACCCTCAAACCCCCAAATCCAAAAATCGAACCCCAAAATCCGACCCTCGAACCCCGAAATCCAACCCCCAAACCCTGAAATCCTACCCTCGAACCCCGAAATCCGACCCTCGAACCCTGAAATCCAACCCTCGAACCCCAAAATCCGACCCCCGAACCCTGAAATCCAACCCTCACGCCCTAAAATCCGACCCTCAAACCCCAAAATCCGACCCTTGAGCCCCGAAATCTGACCCTCAAACCCCAAAATCCAACAACTGAACCCCAAAATCCAACAATCAAACCTCAAAATCCGACCCTCGCACCCCAAAATCTGACTCTTGAACCCCAAAATCCAACCCTCAAACCCCAAAATTCGACCCTCAAGCCCCAAAATCTGACTCTTGAACCCCGAAATCCGACCCTCGAACCCCGAAATCTGACCCTCAAACCCCCAAATCCAAAAATCGAACCCCAAAATCCAACCCTCAAGCCCCAAAATCTGACTCTTGAACCCCGAAATCCGACCCTCGAACCCCGAAATCTGACCCTCAAACCCCCAAATCCAAAAATCGAACCCCAAAATCCAACCCTCAAGCCCCAAAATCTGACTCTCACACCCCCAAATCTGACCCTCGAACCCCCAAATCCGACCCTCGAACCCCAAAATCCAACCCTTGAACCTCAAAATCTGACCCTCAAACCCTGAAATCCGACCCTTGAACCCCAAAATCCAACAACTGAACCCCAAAATCCAACCCTCAAACCCCCAAATCCAAAAATCAAACCCCAAAATCCAACCCTTGAACCTCAAAATCTGACCCTCAAACCCCAAAATCCAACAATCGAACCCCAAAATCCAACCCTCAAGCTCCAAAATCTGACCCTCACACCCCAAAATCCGACCCTCGAACCCCAAAATCCAACAACTGAACCCCAAAATCTGACCCTCAAACCCTGAAATCCAACCCTCAAACCCCCAAATCCAAAAATCGAACCCCAAAATCCGACCCTCGAACCCTGAAATCCAACCCTCGAACCCTGAAATCCGACCCTCGAACCCCGAAATCCAACCCTTGAACCCCAAAATCCGACCCCCAAACCCTGAAATCCAACCCTCAAACCCCAAAATCCGACCCCCGAACCCTGAAATCCAACCCTCGCGCCCTAAAATCCAACCCTTGAACCCCAAAATCCAACAAACCCCAAAATCCAACCCACAAACCCCGAAATCCGACTCTCGAACCCTGAAATCCAACCCTCGAACCCCAAAATCCGAACCCCGAACCCTGAAATCCAACCCTCACGCCCTAAAATCCGACCCTTGAACCCCAAAATCCGACCCTCAAACCCCAAAATCCGACCCTTGAGCCCCAAAATCTGACCCTCAAACCCCAAAATCCAACAACTGAACCCCAAAATCCAACAATCAAACCTCAAAATCCGACCCTCGCACCCCAAAATCTGACTCTTGAACCCCAAAATCCAACCCTCAAACCCCAAAATTCGACCCTCATGCCCCAAAATCTGACCCTGGCACCCCAAAATCTGACCCTCGAGCCCCGAAATCCAACCCTGGCGCCCCAAAATCCAACCCTCAAGCCCCAAAATCTGACTCTTGAACCCCGAAATCCGACCCTCGAACCCCGAAATCTGACCCTCAAACCCCAAAATCCAAAAATCGAACCCCAAAATCCAACCCTCAAGCCCCAAAATCTGACTCTCACACCCCCAAATCTGACCCTCGAACCCCCAAATCCAACCCTCGAACCCCAAAATCTGACCCTCGAACCCCCAAATCCGACCCTCGAACCCCAAAATCCAACCCTTGATCCCCAAAATCTGACCCTCAAACCCCAAAATCCGACCCTTGAACCCCAAAATCCAACAACTGAACCCCAAAATCTGACCCTCAAACCCCCAAATCCAAAAATCAAACCCCAAAATCCAACCCTTGAACCTCAAAATCTGACCCTCAAACCCTGAAATCCGACCCTCAAACCCCAAAATCCAACAATCGAACCCCAAAATCCAACCCTCAAGCTCCAAAATCTGACCCTCACACCCCAAAATCCGACCCTCGAACCCCAAAATCCAACAACCGAACCCCAAAATCTGACCCTCAAACCCCAAAATCCAACAACTGAACCCCAAAATCTGACCCTCAAACCCCCAAATCCAAAAATCGAACCCCAAAATCCGACCCTCGAACCCCAAAATCCGATCCTCACACCCTGAAATCCGACCCTCGAACCCCGAAATCCGACCCCCAAACCCTGAAATCCTACCCTCGAACCCCGAAATCCGACCCTCGAACCCTGAAATCCGACCCTCGAACCCTGAAATCCAACCCTTGAACCCCAAAATCCGACCCCCGAACCCTGAAATCCAACCCTCACGCCCTAAAATCCAACCCTTGAACCCCAAAATCCAACAAACCCCAAAATCCAACCCACAAACCCCGAAATCCGACTCTCGAACCCTGAAATCCAACCCTCGAACCCCAAAATCCGAACCCCGAACCCTGAAATCCAACCCTCACGCCCTAAAATCCGACCCTTGAACCCCAAAATCCGACCCTCAAACCCCAAAATCCGACCCTTGAGCCCCGAAATCCAACAATCAAACCTCAAAATCCGACCCTCGCACCCCAAAATCTGACTCTTGAACCCCAAAATCCAACCCTCAAACCCCAAAATTCGACCCTCATGCCCCAAAATCTGACCCTGGCACCCCAAAATCTGACCCTCGAGCCCCGAAATCCAACCCTGGCGCCCCAAAATCCAACCCTCAAGCCCCAAAATCTGACTCTTGAACCCCGAAATCCGACCCTCGAACCCCGAAATCTGACCCTCAAACCCCAAAATCCAAAAATCGAACCCCAAAATCCAACCCTCAAGCCCCAAAATCTGACTCTCACACCCCCAAATCTGACCCTCGAACCCCCAAATCCAACCCTCGAACCCCAAAATCTGACCCTCGAACCCCCAAATCCGACCCTCGAACCCCAAAATCCAACCCTTGATCCCCAAAATCTGACCCTCAAACCCCAAAATCCGACCCTTGAACCCCAAAATCCAACAACTGAACCCCAAAATCTGACCCTCAAACCCCCAAATCCAAAAATCAAACCCCAAAATCCAACCCTTGAACCTCAAAATCTGACCCTCAAACCCTGAAATCCGACCCTCAAACCCCAAAATCCAACAATCGAACCCCAAAATCCAACCCTCAAGCTCCAAAATCTGACCCTCACACCCCAAAATCCGACCCTCGAACCCCAAAATCCAACAACCGAACCCCAAAATCTGACCCTCAAACCCCAAAATCCAACAACTGAACCCCAAAATCTGACCCTCAAACCCCCAAATCCAAAAATCGAACCCCAAAATCCGACCCTCGAACCCCAAAATCCGATCCTCACACCCTGAAATCCGACCCTCGAACCCCGAAATCCGACCCCCAAACCCTGAAATCCTACCCTCGAACCCCGAAATCCGACCCTCGAACCCTGAAATCCGACCCTCGAACCCTGAAATCCAACCCTTGAACCCCAAAATCCGACCCCCGAACCCTGAAATCCAACCCTCACGCCCTAAAATCCAACCCTTGAACCCCAAAATCCAACAAACCCCAAAATCCAACCCACAAACCCCGAAATCCGACTCTCGAACCCTGAAATCCAACCCTCGAACCCCAAAATCCGAACCCCGAACCCTGAAATCCAACCCTCACGCCCTAAAATCCGACCCTTGAACCCCAAAATCCGACCCTCAAACCCCAAAATCCGACCCTTGAGCCCCGAAATCCAACAATCAAACCTCAAAATCCGACCCTCGCACCCCAAAATCTGACTCTTGAACCCCAAAATCCAACCCTCAAACCCCAAAATTCGACCCTCATGCCCCAAAATCTGACCCTGGCACCCCAAAATCTGACCCTCGAGCCCCGAAATCCAACCCTGGCGCCCCAAAATCCAACCCTCAAGCCCCAAAATCTGACTCTTGAACCCCGAAATCTGACCCTCGAACCCCGAAATCAAACAATTGGACCCCAAAATCCAACCCACAAACCCCAAAATCCGACCCTGGCACCCCGAAATCCAACAATCAAACCCCGAAATCCGACCCCTGCGCCCCGAAATCTGACCCTCGCGCCCCAAAATACAACAATCAAACCCCAAAATCCGATCCTCACACCCCAAAATACAACAATTGAACCCCAAAATCCAACCCTGGCGCCCCAAAATCCGATCCTCACACCCCAAAATACAACAATTGAACCCCAAAATCCAACCCTGGCGCCCCAAAATCTGACCCTCAAACCCCCAAATCTCACACGGCGGCCAAAAAACCCCACGTTTTTCACCTCAAAACTAGCCCCAGGAAGGCAAAAAGGACCCCTGAGACCCCAAAATGTGCCCTGGGAACCCCAAAACCGGCCCTGAGACCCCAAAATGTGCCCTGGGAACCCCAAAATCAACCACTTTCACCCTAAAACTGGACCCAGAACTCCCAAACTGGCAACAATTCACCCCAAATCCCCCCTGTGACCCCCAAACCGCCCCGTAGGGACCCCCCAATCACCCCTAGACACCCCCTAGACACCCCAAATCCCCCCCAGGGGTCCCCAATGCCCCCTAGGGACCCCAAATACCTTCTAGGGGTCCCCAAATGCCCTTTAAGGACCTTCAAATCACCCCTAAATGCCCCCCAGGGACCCCAAATCCCCCCCCCCCAGGGGTCCCCAACTGCCCCACAGGGACCCCAAGTTGCCCCCCAGGGGCCCCCAAATGCCTCACAGGGACCCCAAATCCCCCCCCAGGGGTCCCCAAATGCCCCTTAGGGACCCCCAAATGCCTCACAGGGGCCCCAAATCGCCCCCCAGGGACCCTCAACTGCCCCCCAGGGACCCCAAATCCCCCCCAGGGGTCCCCAACTGCCCCCTGGGGACCCCAAATCCCCCCCAGGGGTCCCCAACTGACCCCTGGGGACCCCAAATCCCCCGCCAGGGGTCCCCAAATCCCCCCCCAGGGGTCCCCAACTGCCTCCCCAGGGGCCCCAAATACCCCCCAGGGCCCCCCAAATGCCTCACAGGGACCCCAAATCCCCCCCAGGGACCCTCAACTGCTCCGTAGGGACCCCAAATCCCCCCTAGGGACCCTCAACTGCTCCCTAGGGACCCCAAATCGCCCCCCCAGGGGTCCCAACTGCCCCCTAGGGACCCCAAATCCCCCCCCAGGGGTCCCCAACTGCCCCCTGGGGACCCCAAATCCCCCCCGGGGGTCCTCAACTGCCCCCTAGGGACCCCAAATGCCCCACAGGGACCCCAAATCCCCCCCAGGGGTCCCCAAATGCTCCACAGGGACCCCAAATCCCCCCCAGGGACCCTCAACTGCCCCCTAGGGACCCCAAATGCCCCACAGGGACCCCAAATCCCCCCCAGGGGTCCCCAAATGCCCCACAGGGACCCCAAATCGCCCCCCAGGGGTCCCCAAATGCTCCACAGGGACCCCAAATCCCCCCCAGGGGTCCCCAACTGCCCCCTGGGGACCCCAACTCCTCCCGCAGGGCCCCCCAAAGCCCCCGCTGACCTGGGGCAGGCGCTGCAGGACCATGTCGACCACGGCCGCGTCGCGGTACTTGGCGAAGGCCTCGGCCTTGGCCGCCGTCTGCGCCGCCTCGGCCTGCGCCTTCGCTGCCGCCGCCGCCGCCCGCGCCGCCCCCGTCACCTGCGCACCCCAAAACCTCCTCAGCTCGCCCCGAAACCGGCCCCGGCCCCCCAAAACCTCCCCCGTCCACCCCAAACCTGGAACAGGGGAGCCAAAATCTGCCCCCAGCAGCCCCAAAACACTCAGATTTCGCCCCAAAACCAGCCCCTGGCCCCCAAATCAGCCATTTTCACCCTAAAATGGACACCAGAACCCCCCAAACCCCCAGATCTCACCCCAAAACCAGCCCCAGGCCCCCAAATCAGCCGTTTTCACCCCAAAATGGACACCAGAACCCCCCAAACCCCCAGATCTCACCCCAAAACCAGACCTAGAACCCCAAATCGACCATTTTCACCCCAAAATGGACACCAGAACCCCCAAAACCCCCAGATCTCACCCCAAAACCAGCCCCAGGCCCCCAAATCAGCCATTTTCACCCTAAAATTAACACCAGAACCCCCAAAATCCCCAGATCTCACCCCAAAACCAGCCCCAGGCCCCCAAATCAGCCATTTTCACCCCAAAATTAACACCTGAACCCCCCAAACCCCCAGATCTCACCCCAAAACCAGGCCTAGAACCCCAAATCAGCCATTTTCACCCTAAAATTAACACCAGAACCCCCAAAACCCCCAGATCTCACCCCAAAACCAGACCTAGAACCCCAAATCGACCATTTTCACCCTAAAATTAACACCAGAACCCCCAAAACCCCCAGATCTCACCCCAAAACCAGCCCCAGGCCCCCAAATCAGCCATTTTCACCCTAAAATGGACACCTGAACCCCCAAAATCCCCAGATCTCACCCCAAAACCAGCCCCAGGCCCCCAAATCAGCCATTTTCACCCTAAAATGAACACCAGAACCCCCAAAATCCCCAGATCTCACCCCAAAACCAGCCCCAGGCCCCCAAATCAGCCATTTTCACCCTAAAATGGACACCTGAACCCCCAAAATCCCCAGATCTCACCCCAAAACCAGACCTAGAACCCCAAATCAGCCGTTTTCACCCTAAAATTAACACCAGAACCCCCAAAACCCCCAGATCTCACCCCAAAACCAGCCCCAGGCCCCCAAATCAGCCATTTTCACCCTAAAATTAACACCTGAACCCCCAAAACCCCCAGATCTCACCCCAAAACCAGCCCCAGGCCCCCAAATCAGCCATTTTCACCCTAAAATTAACACCAGAACCCCCAAAATCCCCAGATCTCGCCCCAAAACCAGCCCCTGGCCCCCAAATCAGCCATTTTCACCCTAAAATTAACACCAGAACCCCCAAAATCCCCAGATCTCGCCCCAAAACCAGCCCCAGGCCCCCAAATCAGCCATTTTCACCCCAAAATTAACACCAGAACCCCCAAAACCCCCAGATCTCACCCCAAAACCAGACCTAGAACCCCAAATCGACCATTTTCACCCTAAAATTAACACCGGAATCCCCAAAACCCCCAGATCTCACCCCAAAACCAGACCCAGGCCCCCAAAACAGCCGCTTTCACCCCAAAAATCACACCCGGCACCCCAAAACAGCCACTTTCACCCCCAAATCTGCCCCCAACAGCCCCCGAACCCCCAGATCTCACCCCAAAATCACACCCGGCACCCCAAAACAGCCGCTTTCACCCCAAAATTCACACCCAGCACCCCAAACCAGCCACTTGCACCCCAAAATCTGCCCCCCCAAGCCCTAAAACCCCCAGATCTCACCCCAAAATCACACCTGGCACCCCAAAACAGCCACTTTCACCCCCAAAATCACACCCTGCACCTCAAAACAGCCACTTTCACCCCCAAATCTGCCCCCCAAAGCACTAAAACCCCCAGATCTCACCCCAAAATCACACCCAGCACCCCAAAACAGCCACTTTCACCCCAAAATCACACCCAGCACCCCAAAACAGCCACTGTCACCCCCAAATCTGCCCTCAACAGCCCCTGAACCCCCAGATCTCACCCCAAAATCACACCTGGCACCCCAAAACAGCCACTTTCACCCAAAAAAATCACACCCGGCACCCCAAAACAGCCACTTTCACCCCAAAAATCACACCTGGCACCCCAAAACAGCCACTTGCACCCCAAAATCTGCCCCCCCAAGCCCTAAAACCCCCAGATCTCACCCCAAAATCACACCTGGCACCCCAAAACAGCCGCTTTCACCCCAAAAATCACACCTGGCACCCCAAAACAGCCACTTTCACCCCAAAAATCACACCTGGCACCCCAAAACAGCCACTTGCACCCCAAAATCTGCCCCCCCAAAGCACTAAAACCCCCAGATCTCACCCCAAAATCACACCCGGCACCCCAAAACAGCCCCTTGCGCCCCCAAATCTCCCCTCAACAGCCCCCCAATCCCCAGATCTCACCCCAAAATCACACCTGGCACCCCAAAACAGCCACTTTCACCCCAAAATCACACCTGGCACCCCAAAACAGCCACTTGCACCCCAAAATCACACCTGGCACCCCAAAACAGCCACTTGCACCCCAAAATCACACCCTGCACCCCAAAACAGCCCCTTGCACCCCCAAATCTGCCCCCCCAAACCCTAACCCCCCCGACCTCACCCCAAAACCAGCCCCGGCCCCCCAAACCCCCTGGTTTCCCCCCAGACTCACGCGCAGGGCCTCGGCCTCGGCCTCCGCCTGCATCATCACCTGCGCCCTGGCCGGGGGGGGGGAAGATTTTGGGGTGAAAATAGGGGATTTTGGGGCTCGGGGAGGGATTTTGGGGTGAAACCGGATGATTTTGGGGCTCGGGGGGGGGGGATTTGGGGGGAGATTTGGGGGTTTTGGGGCGCTGGGGGCAGATCTTGGGGGGGAAAGAGGTGGATTTTTAGGGCTCTGGGGAGGGTTTGGGGGGTGGGGGGACCCCAAATCCCCCCTTGTGACCCCAAATCCCCCCTTGTGACCCCCCAAACCACCCCCCAGGGCCCCCAAATCCCCTGCTGTGACCCCCCAAATCCCCCCCCAGGGCCCCCAAATCCCCCCTTGTGACCCCCCAAACCACCCCCCCAGGGCCCCCAAATCCCCCCTTGTGACCCCAAATCCCCCCTTGTGACCCCCCAAACCACCCCCCAGGGCCCCCAAATCCCCTGCTGTGACCCCAAATCACCCCCAGGGCCCCCAAATCCCCCCTTGTGACCCCCCCCAATCACCCCCCAGGGTCCCCAAATCCCCCCCGTGACCCCCCAAATCACCCCCCAGGGCCCCCAAATCCCCTCTCAGGACCCCAATTTCCCCCTTGGTGATCCTCAAACCCCCTTTTATGAACCCCAAATGCCCCCCAGGGACCCCCAAATCACCCCAAGTGCCCCAGAGGGACCCCCAATCCCCTCCTGTGCCCCCCAAATCCCCTCCTGTGCCCCCCCAAATGCCCCATAGGGACCCCCAAACGCCCCATAGGGACCCCAGATCCCGTCTCGGGACCCCAATTTCCCCCCTGGTGACCCTCAAACCCCCTTTTATGAGCCCCAAATGCCCCACAAAGAACCCCAAACCGCCCCAAGTGCCCCAGAGTGACCCCAAATCCTCTCCTGTGACCCCCAAATCCCCCCCCAGGGACCCCAAATCCCCCCCAGGGACCCCAAGTCCCCCCCCAATTCCCCCCTTGTGACCCCCAAATGCCCCCATAGTGACTCCAAACCATCTCCAGGGCCCCCAAATGCCCCAGAGTGACCCCCAAATCCCTTCTTGTGACCCCCAAATCCCCTCCTGTGCCCCCAAATCACCCCCCAGGGCCCCCAAATCCCCTCTCGGGACCCCAATTTCCCCCCTGGTGACTCTCAAACCCCCTTTTATGAGCCCCAAATGCCCCCCAGGGACCCCCAAATCACCCCAAGCGCCCCAGAGTGACCCCCAATCCCCTCCTGTGCCCCCCAAATCCCCTCCTATGACCCCCAAATGCCCCATAGGGACCCCCAAACGCCCTATAGGGACCCCAATTCCCCCCCAGGGCCCCCCAACTCCCCTCCCGCGCCCCCCAACTCCCCTCCTGTGACCCCCAAACGCCCCATAGGGACCCCAATTCCCCCCCAGGGCCCCCAACTCCCCTCCTGTGACCACCAAATGCCCCATAGGGACCTCCAAACGCTCCATAGGGACCCCAAATGCCCCCCCAGGGCCCGCAAATCCCCTCCCGTGCCCCCCAACTCCCCTCCTGTGACCCCCAAACGCCCCATAGGGACCCCGAAACGCTCCATAGGGACCCCAATTCCCCCCCCAGGGCCCCCAAATCCCCTCCCGCACCCCCCAAATCCCCTCCTGTGACCCCCAAACGCCCCATAGGGACCCCCAAACGCTCCATAGGGACCCCAAATCCCCCCCCAGGGCCCCCAACTCCCCTCCTGTGACCCCCAAATGCCCCATAGGGACCCCAATTCCCCCCCAGAGCCCCCAACTCCCCTCCTGTGACCCCCAAACGCCCCATAGGGACCCCCAAACACCCCACAGGGACCCCAAATCAACCCCCAAATCTCCTCCTGTGACCCCCAAATCACCCCCCAGGGCCCCCAAATCCCCTCTCGGGACCCCAATTTCCCCCCTGGTGACTCTCAAACCCCCTTTTATGAGCCCCAAATGCCCCCCAGGGACCCCCAAATCACCCCAAGCGCCCCAGAGTGACCCCCAACTCCCCCCCTGTGACCCCCAAACGCCCCCGAAGTGACTCCAAATCATCTCCAGGGCCCCCAAACGCCCCAGGGTGTCCCCCAAATCCCCTCCTGTGCCCCCCAGATCACCCCCCAAATCCCCTCTCCGGACCCCAGTTTCCCCCTGGTGACCCTCAAAGCCCCTTTTATGAGTCCCAAATGCCCCCCAGGGACCCCCAAATCACCCCAATTCCCCCCCAGGGCCCCCAAATCCCCTCCCATGCCCCCCAGCTCCCCTCCTGTGACCCCCAAATGCCCCATAGGGACCCCGAAACGCTCCATAGGGACCCCAATTCCCCCCAGGGCCCCCAACTCCCGTCCTGTGCCCCCCAAATCCCCTCCTGTGACCCCCAAACGCCCCATAGGGACCCCCAAACGCCCCATAGGGACCCCAATTCCCCCCCAGGGCCCGCAAATCCCCTCCCGCACCCCCCAAATCCCCTCCTGTGACCCCCAAACGCCCCATAGGGACCCCGAAACGCCCCATAGGGACCCCAAATCCCCCCCCAGGGCCCCCAACTCCCCTCCTGTGACCCCCAAACGCCCCATAGGGACCCCAATTCCCCCCCAGAGCCCCCAACTCCCCTCCCACACCCCCCAACTCCCCTCCCGTGACCCCCAAATGCCCCACAGGGACCCCCAAACGCTCCATAGGGACCCCAATTCCCCCCCAGGGCCCCCCAAACCCCTCCTGTGACCCCCAAATGCCCCATAGGGACCCCCAAACGCCCCATAGGGACCCCAATTCCCCCCCAGGGCCCCCCAACTCCCCTCCTGTGACCCCCAAACGCCCCATAGGGACCCCCAAACGCTCCATAGGGACCCCAAATCCCCCCCCAGGGCCCCCAACTCCCCTCCTGTGACCCCCAAATGCCCCATAGGGACCCCAACTCCCCCCCAGAGCCCCCAACTCCCCTCCCGCACCCCCCAACTCCCCTCCCGTGACCCCCAAACGCCCCATAGGGACCCCCAAACGCTCCATAGGGACCCCAATTCCCCCCCAGGGCCCCCCAACTCCCCTCCCGCGCCCCCCCCGGTCACCGCTGGGCCTCGGCGAGGCGCTCGAGGCGGTAGCGCTCGGCCTCGGCGGGTTTGCGGACGGTGGCCTCGAGCTCGCGCTCCCGCCGCCCCACCTCGTGCTCCTGCAGCTGCACGCGCTGCGCCCGCTCCACCACCTCCACCTGCGCCCGCTGCTCCTCGATCGCCTGCCGCGTCCGCGCCACCTGCACCCCGCGGGCCACCACGCGCCTCCGGTGGGCTACCAGGGCCACCAGGGGGCAACTGGGGGGGGCAGGGGGGCAACTGGGGGGGGCAGGGGGCAACTGGGGGGGCCGGGGGGCAACTGGGGGGGGGCAGGGGGCAACCGAGGGGATCCAGGGGGCAACCGAGGGGGGCAGGGGGCAACTGAGGGGGCCAGGGAGCAAGCAGAGGGTCTAGGGGGCAAGCAGAGGGGGCCAGGGGGCAAGCAGAGGGGCCAGGGGGCAAGCAGAGGGGGCCAGGGGGCAAGCAGAGGGGGCCAGGGGGCAAGCAGAGGGGCCAGGGGGCAAGCCAGGAGTCCAAGAGAGCAACTAGGGATCCAGGGGGCAACCAAACACCTCCAGTGGGCCACCGGGGCTGCCAGGGGGCAAGCAGGGGGGGGCCAGGGGGCAAGCAGAGGGGGGCCAGGGGGCAATCGAGGGGGACTGGGGGCAACTGGGGCGTCCAGGGGGCCACTGGGGCCACCAGGGGTCAAGCAAAGGGGCCAGGGGGCAAGCGAGGAGTCCAAGAGGGCAACTAGGGAACCAGGGGGCAACCGAGGGGTCCAGGGGGCAACTGAGGAGGGGTCCAAGAGGGCAACTAGGGATCCAGGGGGCAACTGAGGGGTCCAGGGGGCAACCACAGGGTCCAAGAGAGCAACTAGGGATCCAGGGGGCAACCAAACGCCTCCAGCGGGCCACCGGGGCCGCCAGGGGGCAAGCAGAGGGGCCAGGGGGCAAGCAGAGGGGTCCAAAAGGGCAACTAGGGGTCCACGAGGCAAGCAGAGGGGTCTACGGGGGCAACCAAGAGGCTCCAGGGGGCAAGCAGAGGGTCCAAGAGGGCAACTAGGGATCCAGGGGGCAACTGAGGGGTCCAGGGGGCAAGCACAGGGGGCCAGGGGGCAACCGAGGGATCCAAGAGAGCAACCAAGGGGCTCCAGGGGGCATCTGAGGGGGGCTCCAGGGGGCAACCAAGAGGGTCCAGGGGGCAACCAAGAATTTGGGGCACACCAGGAGGAACCCAGATGGTTTTGGGGCCCCCAAAGGTTCCCAGATGGTTTTTGGAGCCACCAAGGGCTCCCAGATGGATTTTGGGGCCACCAAAGGTTCCCAGATGGTTTCTGGGGGGTCACCAAGGGCTCCCAGATGGATTTTGGGGGCCACCAAGGGCTCCCAGATGGTTTTGGGGTCACCACGGGTTGCTAGATGGTTTTGGGGGCCACCAAAGGCTCCCAGATGGTTTTGAGGAGCCAGCAATGGCTCCCAGATGGTTTTGAGGGGTCACCAAGGGTTCCCAGATGGTTTTTTGGGGCCACCAAGGGCTCCCAGATGGATTTTGGGGCCACCAAGGGCTCCCAGCTGGTTTTGGGGGGGTCCTGGAGGCCCGTCGGGGTTCCCCGAGGGTTGGGGGGTCACCTGGAGCTGGTAGGCGAGGTCGGCCTGGGCCTTGCGGGCGCTGACGTCCCCGTCGCACTGAGCCTGCTGGAGCTGGAAGTCCCGCTGAGCTCGAGCCATCGACGTCTCGCTGAGCAGCTGAGCCGAGAGCTGCTCCTGCCGAGCACGAGCCTCCTGGGGACACGGGGACCGAGAGTGAGGGACACGGGACACCAGGGGGACGTCGGAGGGGTGGGAGATGGACATCGAGGGACACCAGGAGGACGTTGGAGGGGTTGGAGATGGAGATCGAGGGACACGGGGACACCAGGAGGACGTCGGAGGGGTGGGAGATGGACATCGAGGGACGCCAGGAGGACGTTGGAGGGGTTGGAGATGGAGAGCGAGGGACATGGGGACACCAGGGGGACGTCGGAGGGGTTGGAGATGGAGATCGAGGGACACGGGGACACCAGGAGGACGTCGGAGGGGTGGGAGATGGACATCGAGGGACGCCAGGAGGACATTGGAGGGGTTGGAGATGGAGGTCGAGGGACACGGGGACACCAGGGAGACGTTGAAGGGGTCGGAGATAGAGATTAAGAGACACCAAGAGGACATTGGAGGGGTTGGAGAGGGAGGTTGAGGGACACCAAGGGGACGTTGGAGGGGTTGGAGATAGAGATCGAGGGACACGGGGACACCAGGAAGACGTTGGAGGGGTTGGAGATGGAGAGCGAGGGACATGGGGACACCAGGAGGACATTGGAGGGGTTGGAGATGGAGATCGAGGGACACGGGGACACCAGGAACACGTTGGAGGGGTTGGAGATGGAGATCAAGGGACACCAGGAGGACATTGGAGGGGTTGGAGACGGAGATTGAGGGACATGGGGACACCAGGAGGACGTTGGAGGGGTTGGAGATGGAGATCGAGGGACACGGAGACACCAAGAGGACGTTGGAGGGGTCGGAGATGGTGAGCGAGGGACACGGGGACACCAGGAACACGTTGGAGGGGTTGGAGATGAAGGTTGAGGGACACGGGGATACCAGGAACACGTTGGAGGGGTTGGAGATGGAGATCGAGGGACACCAGGAGGACGTTGGAGGGGTTGGAAATGGAGGTTGAGGGACACCAGGAGGACATTGAAAGTGCAGGAGATGGAGATCGAGGGACACGGAGCCACCAGGAGCACGTTGGAGGGGTTGGAGATGGAGGTTGAGGGACATGGGGACACCAGGAGGACAGTGGAGGGGTTGGAGATGGAGGTCGAGGGACACGGGGACACCAGGAGGACATTGGAGGGGTCAGAGATGGAGGTTGAGGGACACCAGGAGGACAGTGGAGGCGCAGGAGCTGGAGGCCGAGGGCCGCGGTGGCCTCGGGGGACACTGACGCGGATGCCGGCGTCTCTCTTGGCTTCGGCCTCCCCGACGCGGGCGTCGCGCTGAACCTGCGCCGTGCGGCCCTTGCCCAGCGAGTGCAGGTAGTCCTGGGGACACAGGGGACAATGCCACCACCCGGCCACCACCACGGGCCCCGGCCCTCTTGGGGGGTCCCCAGCCCTGGTGTCCCCAGCCCCTCCTGGTGTTCCCATCCCCTTCTGGTGTCCCCAACCCTCTCCAATGTCCCCAGCCCTCTTGGTGGGGCCCCAGCCCTGGTGTCCCCAGCCCCTCCTGGTGTCCCCAACCCTCTCCAATGTCCCCAGCCCTCTTGGTGGGCCCCCAGCCCTGGTGTCCCCAGCCCCTCCTGGTGTCCCCACCCCTCTCCAGTGTCCCCATCCCTCTCGATTTGTCCCCAGCCCTCTCCGATGTCCCAACATCTCTTGGTGGGTCTCCATCCCTGGTGACCCCCACCCTTCCTGGTGTCCCCAACCCTCTCCGATGTCCCTGTTTCTCTTGGTGGGTCCCCATCCCCGGTGTCCCCAACCCTTCCTGGTGTCCCCAGCCCTCTTGGTGGGTCCCCAGCCCTTCGTTGTGTCCCTATCCCTCTCCGATGTCCCCAGCCCTGGTGTCCCCAGCCCTCTCCAATGTCCCCACATCTCTCAGTGGGTCCCCAGCCCTGGTGTCCCCCTCCCCTCCTAGTGTCCCCAACCCTTCCTCGTGTCCCCAGCCCTTCCTCGTGTCCCTGTTTCGCTTGGTGGGTCCCCAGCCCTCATATCCCCACCCCTTCCTGGTGTCCCCACATCTCTTGGTGGGTCCCCAGCCCTTCCTGTTGTCCATTTCTCTTGGTGGGTCCCCAGCCCTGGTGTCCCCAACCCTTCCTGGTGTCCCCACCCCCCTCCGATGTCCCCCTCCCTCTTGGTGGGTCCTCAGCCCTGATGTCCCCAGCCCCTCCTGGTGTCCCCAGCCCTCTCTGATGTCTCCATCCCTCTTGGTGTGTCCCCATCCTTGGTGTCCCCATCGCCTCCTGGTGTCCCCAGCCCTCTCTGATGTCTCCATCCCTCTTGGTGTGTCCCCATCCTTGGTGTCCCCATCGCCTCCTGGTGTCCCCAGCCCTCTCTGATGTCCCCATCCCTCTTGGTGTGTCCCCATCCTTGATGTCCCCAGCCCCTCCTGGTGTCCCCAGCCCTCTCTGATGTCCCCATCCCCTCCTGGTGTCCCCAACCCTCTCCAATGTCCCCCTCCCTCTTGGTGGGGCCCCAGCCCTGGTGTCCCCAGCCCCTCCTGGTGTCCCCAGCCCTCTCTGATGTCCCCATCCCTCTTGGTGAGTCCTCAGCCCTGATGTCCCCAGCCCCTCCTGGTGTCCCCAACCCTCTCCAATGTCCCCCTCCCTCTTGGTGTGTCCCCATCCTTGGTGTCCCCATCCCCTCCTGGTGTCCCCACCCCTCTCTGATGTCCCCATCCCTCTTGGTGGGTCCCCATCCTTGGTGTCCCCATCGCCTCCTGGTGTCCCCACCCCTCTCTGATGTCCCCATCCCTGGTGTCCCCAACCCTCTCTGATGTCCCCATCCCTCTTGGTGGGTCCCCATCCTTGATATCCCCACCCCCTCCAGGTGTCCCCCTCCCTCTCGATGTGTCCCCAGCCCTGGTGTCCCCCTCCCTGTGGGTGTGTCCCCCGCCCTGGTGTCCCCGTCCCGGGGTCCCCGTGGCCACCTGGTCGTCGTGGATGTCCTTGAGGGTGTAGCTGACGACGCTGATCCCCATGTTCACCAGGTCCGAGGAGGCCACCTTGAACACCTGCTCCGAGAACTTCTGCCGGTCCTTGTAGATCTCCTGAGGGACCAGGGGGCCGCGGCTACCGCCTTGGGGGCCGCGGCTACCACTCTGGGGGCCGGGGCTACCACCCTGGGGGCTGCGGCCACCACTCTGAGGGCTAGGGCTACTGCCTCAGGGACTGTGGCTACCGTCCTAGGGTCCATGGCCACCGCCCTGAGGGCTGCGGCTACCACCCTAGGGGCTGCGGCTACCACCCTGGGGGCTGTGGCCACCACTCTAAGGGCCAGGGTTACCACCCTAGGGGCTGTGGCTACCACCCTAGAGTCCATGGCTACCACCCTAGGGGCTGTGGCTACCACCCTAGGGGCTGCGGTCACCACTCTGAGGGCCAGGGCTACCATCCTAGGCTCCATGGCTACCACCCTAGGGGTTGTGGCCACCACTCTGAGGGCTGCAGCTACCACCCTAGCAACTGTGGCTACCACCCTAGAGTCCATGGCTACCGCCCTGAGGGCTGTGGCTACTGCCCCGGGGGATGCGGCTACTGCCCTATGGACTGTGGCTACCACCCTGGGGGCTGCGGTCACCACTCTGAGGGCTGCAGCTACCACCCTAAGGACTGTGGCTACCACCCTAGGGTCCATGGCTACCACGCTGGGGACTGCGGCTACCACTCCAGGGGTGTGGCTACCACCCTGGGGGCTGCGGCTACCACTCCAGGGGTGTGGCTACCACCCTAGGGGCTGCGGTCACCACTCTGAGGGCTGCAGCTACCACCCTAGGGACTGTGGCTACCACCCTAGGGTCCATGGCTACCACCCTGGGGGCTGTGGCTACCACTCCAGGGGTGTGGCTACCACCCTGGGGGCTGTGGCTACCACCCTAGAGTCCATGGCTACCACCCTGGGGGCTGCGGCTACCACTCCAGGGGTGTGGCTACCACCCTGGGGGCTGTGGCTACCACCCTAGAGTCCATGGCTACCACCCTGGGGGCTGCGGCTACCACTCCAGGGGTGCGGCTACCACCCTAGAGTCCATGGCTACCACCCTGGGGGCTGTGGCTACCACTCCAGGGGTGCGGCTACCACCCTGGGGGCCGCGGCTACCGCCCTGGGGGCCGCGGCTACCCCACAGGAGGAGCGTCCTGGTTCCCAGGGAGCGTGGCTACCCCCCAGGGCGGCGCGGCCAGTCCCGAAGGGCCCGTGGCTACCAGCGAGGGGCCCGCGGCTACCTCGACGGTCATGTGGGCCATGATGGCGCGCTGGTGGCCCTCGAGGGTCTCGAGGGCGATGTGGCCGATCTCGCTCTCCGATTTGCCCAGGAACATCTGGCAGGCGGCCGCCAGCATCTCCTTGTTCTGGCCCTGGATCTTCACCTGCCGGAGCCGAAGCCGGAGCCGAAGCCGGAGTCACTCCCGGAGCCAAAGCCGGAGTCACTCCCGGAGTCGAATCCGGAGTCACTCCCGGAGTCACAAGTCGAACTCTGAGCTGAATCTGGAGCCGCATCTGGATTCCCACCCAGAGCCACTTCCCAACCTGGGATTCCCACCCAGAGCTGAATCCGGAGTCACACCTGGAACTGAATCCAGAGTCACACCCAGAGCCGCTTCCCACCCCCTCAGAGCCAAATGCGGAGCCACATCTGGATCCACACCCAGAGCTGAATCCGGAGTCACACCCGGAGCCGCTTCCCACTCCCTCAGAGCCGAATCCGGAGCCACATCTGGATTCACTCCCAGAGCTGAATCCAGAGTCACACCTGGAACTGAATCCAGAGTCACACCCGGAGCCGCTTCCCACCCACTTGGAACCAAATCCAGAGCCACATCTGGATTCCCACCCAGAGCTGAATCCGGAGTCACACCCGGAGCTGCTTCCCACCCCCTCAGAGCCGAATCCGGAGTCACTCCCGGAGTCACAAGTCGAACTCTGAGCCGAATCTGGAGCCGCATCTGGATTCCCACCCAGAGCCACTTCCCAACCTGGGATTCCCACCCAGAGCTGAATCCGGAGTCACACCTGGAACTGAATCCAGAGTCACACCCAGAGCCGCTTCCCACCCCCTCAGAGCCGAATCCGGAGCCACATCTGGATTCACACCCAGAGCTGAATCCAGAGCCACATCTGGATTCCCACCCACAGCTGAATCCAGAGTCACACCTGGAGCTGAATCCAGAGTCACACCCGGAGCCAAATCCAGAGTCACACCCGGAGCCGCTTCCCACCCACTTGGAACCAAATCCAGAGCCACATCTGGATTCCCACCCAGAGCTGAATCCGGAGTCACACCTGGAACCCCTTCCCACCCACTCAGAGCCAAATCCGGAGCCACATCTGGATTCCCACCCAGAACTGAATCCAGAGTCACACCTGGAACCAAATCCAGAGTCACACTCGGAGCCGCTTCCCACCCCCTCAGAGCCGAATCTGGAGCCACATCTGGATTCCCACCCAGAGCTGAACCCAGAGTCACACCTGGAGCCGAACCCAGAGTCACACCTGGAGCCGCTTCCCACCCACTCAGAGCCGAATGCGGAGCCACATCTGGATTCCCACCCAGAGCCGAACCCAGAGTCACACCTGGAGCCGCTTCCCACCCACTCAGAGCCAAATCTGGAGCCACATCTGGATTCCCACCCAGAGCTGAATCCAGAGTCACACCTGGAGCCACTTCCCACCCCCTCAGAGCCGAATCCGGAGCCACATCTGGATTCCCACCCAGAGCTGAATCCAGAGTCACACCTGGAGCTGAATCCAGAGTCACACCCGGAGCCGCTTCCCACCCACTCAGAGCCGAATGCGGAGCCACATCTGGATCCACACCCAGAGCTGAATCCAGAGTCACATCTGGAACTGAATCCAGAGTCACACCCGGAGCCGCTTCCCACCCCCTCAGAGCCGAACGCGGAGCCACATCTGGATTCACACCCAGAGCTGAATCCAGAGTCACACCCGGAGCCGCTTCCCACTCCCTCAGAGCCGAATCCGGAGCCACATCTGGATTCACTCCCAGAGCTGAATCCAGAGTCACACCTGGAACCAAATCCAGAGTCACACCCGGAGCCGCTTCCCACCCACTTGGAACCAAATCCAGAGCCACATCTGGATTCCCACCCAGAGCTGAATCCGGAGTCACACCTGGAGCCCCTTCCCACCCACTCAGAGCCAAATCCGGAGCCACATCTGGATTCGCACCCAGAGCTGAATCCAGAGTCACACCTGGAACCAAATCCAGAGTCACACTCGGAGCCGCTTCCCACCCCCTCAGAGCTGAATCTGGAGCCACATCTGGATTCCCACCCAGAGCTGAATCTGGAGTCACACCTGGAACTGAATCCAGAGTCACACCCGGAGCTGAATCCAGAGTCACACCCAGAGTCAGTTCCCACCCCCTCAGAGCCGAATCCGGGGCCACATCTGGATTCCCACCCAGAGCTGAATCCAGAGTCACACCCGGAGCCGCTTCCCACCCCCTCAGAGCCGAATCCGGAGTCACATCTGGATCCACACCCAGATCTGAATCCAGAGTCACACCTGGAACTGAATCCAGAGTCACACCTGGAGCCCCTTCCCACCCCCTCAGAGCTGAATCCGGAGCCACATCTGGATTCCCACCCAGAGCTGAATCCAGAGTCACACCTGGAGCCGAACCCAGAGTCACACCTGGAGGCACTTCCCACCCCCTCAGAGCCGAATGCGGAGCCACATCTGGATCCACACCCAGAGCTGAATCCAGAGTCACATCTGGAACTGAATCCAGAGTCACACCCGGAGCCGCTTCCCACCCCCTCAGAGCCGAACGCGGAGCCACATCTGGATTCACACCCAGAGCCGAATCCAGAGTCACACCCGGAGCCGCTTCCCACCCCCTCAGAGCCGAATCCGGAGTCACATCTGGATCCACACCCAGATCTGAATCCAGAGTCACACCTGGAACTGAATCCAGAGTCACACCTGGAGCCCCTTCCCACCCCCTCAGAGCTGAATCCGGAGCCACATCTGGATTCCCACCCAGAGCTGAATCCAGAGTCACATCTGGAACTGAATCCAGAGTCACACCCGGAGCCGCTTCCCACCCCCTCAGAGCCGAATCTGGAGCCACATCTGGATCCACACCCAGAGCTGAATCCAGAGTCACATCTGGAACTGAATCCAGAGTCACACCCGGAGCCGCTTCCCACCCCCTCAGAGCCGAACGCGGAGCCACATCTGGATTCGCACCCAGAGCCGAATCCAGAGTCACACCCGGAGCTGCTTCCCACCCACTCGGAACCGAATCCGGAGCCACATCTGGATTCGCACCCAGAGCTGAATCCGGAGTCACACCTGGAGCCACTTCCCACCCACTCAGAGCCGAATCCGGAGCCACATCTGGATCCACACCCAGAGCTGAATCCAGAGTCACACCTGGAACCAAATCCAGAGTCACACCCAGAGCCGCTTATCACCCACTCAGAGCCCAATCCGGAGCCACATCTGGATTCCCACCCAGAGCTGAATCCAGAGTCACACCTGGAGCCACTTCCCACCCCCTCAGAGCTGAATCCGGAGCCACATCTGGATTCCCACCCAGAGCCACTTCCCACCCAGAGCTGAATCCGGAGTCACACCCAGAGCCGCATGAAGACCCAATTCCAGAGCCACATCACACGCGGACCCGCATCCGGATCCACTCCTAATCCAGAATTCCCACGCGGACCCGCATCCAGATCCACTTCTAATCCAGAATTCCCACCTGGATCCGCATCCAGATCCACTTCTAATCCAGAATTCCCATCCGGATCCGCATCCGGATCCACTTCTAATCCAGAATTCCCATCCGGATCCGCATCCGGATCCACTTCTAATCCAGAATTCCCACGCGGACCCGCATCCGGATCCACTTCTAATCCAGAATTCCCACCCGGATCCGCATCCAGATCCACTTCTAATCCAGAATTCCCACGCGGACCCGCATCCAGATCCACTTCTAATCCAGAATTCCCATCCGGATCCGCATCCGGATCCACTTCTAATCCAGAGTTCCCACCCGGACCCGCATCCGGATCCACTTCTAATCCAGAGTTCCCACCCGGACCCGCATCCGGATCCACTTCTAATCCAGAGTTCCCACCCGGACCCGCATCCGGATCCACTCCTAATCCAGAACTCCCACCCGGACCCGCATCCGGATCCACTCCTAATCCAGAGTTCCCACCCGGACCCGCATCCGGATCCACTCCTAATCCAGAATTCCCACGCGGACCCGCATCCAGATCCACTCCTAATCCAGAATTCCCACGCGGACCCGCATCCGGATCCACTCCTAATCCAGAATTCCCACGCGGACCCGCATCCGGATCCACTTCTAATCCAGAATTCCCACCCGGACCCGCATCCGGATCCACTTCTAATCCAGAATTCCCACCCGGATCCACATCCGGATCCACTTCTAATCCCGAATTCCCACCCGGATCTGCATCCAGATCCACTTCTAATCCAGAATTCCCACCCGGATCTGCATCCAGATCCACTTCTAATCCAGAATTCCCACCTGGATCCAGATTGCACCCAGAATTCAGACCGAGATCCACACCCAGTCCGGATTTCCCATCCGGATCCGCACCCCACCTGGATCCGCATCTGGATCCACTTCCAATCCAGATCCAGACCAGAATTCCCATCCGGATCCACTTCCCATCTGGATCCACACCTGGATCCACTTCCCATGGGGAATTCCCACCTAGATTCGGATCCGCATCCACTCCCCCAACTCGCCGCCATCGCCGCTTTAAGACCCATTAAAGCTTGACACTCCCCCCATCCCCCGCATCGCCCTTTTAAGAGAACCCATTCCCCACCATAGGCTGTGAGATGGGGCCCACCCTGAGGCCCCCCCTCCCGCCATAAGAACCGTTAGTGCTTTATGGGCCGTCACCCCTTTAAGAAGCGTTGCCGCTTTAAGAGCGGGTGGGGCCCACAGCAAAGAGGGGACTCGAAACCTCCTCCCAGTCCATCCCAGTCCACTCCTAACCCCCTCCCAGTGCATCCCAGTACAGCCCAGTCTACTCCTAATCCCCTCCCAGTGCATCCCAGTGCATCCCAGTCCACTCCTAACCCCCTCCCAGTCCATCCCAGTGCATCCCAGTGCATCCCAGTCCACTCCTAACCCCCTCCCAGTCCATCCCAGTGCATCCCAGTGCATCCCAGTCCACTCCTAACCCCCTCCCAGTCCATCCCAGTGCATCCCAGTACAGCCCAGTCTACTCCTAATCCCCTCCCAGTGGATCCCAGTGCATCCCAGTGCATCCCAGTCCACCCCTAACCCCCTCCCAGTGCATCCCAGTACAGCCCAGTCCACTCCTAACCCCCTCCCAGTCCATCCCAGTCCACTCCTAATCCCCTCCCAGTCCATCCCAGTACAGCCCAGTCTACTCCTAATCCCCTCCCAGTGGATCCCAGTCCATCCCAGTACAGCCCAGTCTACTCCTAATCCCCTCCCAGTCCATCCCAGTACAGCCCAGTCCATCCCAATCCCCTCCCAGTAGAGCCCAGTCCCTCCCAGTGCCCTCAAACCCTCTCCCAGTCCCCTCCCAGTATATCCCAGTGCCCTCAACTCCCCACCCAGTCCCTCCCAATCCATCCCACTGCCCTTAAACCCCCTCCCAGTCCATCCCAGTCCGTCCCAGTGCCCTCCCAGTCCGTCCCAGTGCCCTCAAACCCTCTCCCAGTCCGTCCCAGTGCCTCCCAGTGTGTCCCAGTGCACCTGGGCGATGCCGGTGACGGAGATGGGGACGCCGTGGCGGGTATAAACCTTCTCACTGCGTACGTTGAGGGTCAGCGTGTTCAGCGAGATCCTGCGGGACCCAGTATAAACCAGTACAAACCAGTACAGCAAAGCACAAACCAGCCCAGCCCACCCCAGGGCCCTCAAACCCCTCCAGACCTGCTCCCAGTGCCTCCCAGCATAACCCAGTCCATCCCAGCGCCCTCGACCCCCCTCCAAACCTCTTCCCAGTCCCTCCCAGTCCCTCCCAGTCCATCCCAGTGCCCTCAACCCCCCTCCAAACCACCTCCCAGTACATCCCAGTCCCTTCCAATCCCCTCCCAGTCCACCCCAGTGCACTCAAACCCCTTCCCAGTCCATTCTAGTGCTCTCAACCCCCCTTCCAGTCCACCCCAGTCCCTTCCAATCCCCTTCCAGTCCATCCCAGTCCCTTCCAATCCCCTCCCAGTGCCCTCCCAGTCCACCCCAGTGCCCTCAAACCCCCTCCCAGTCCATCCCAGTCCCTTCCAATCCCCACCCAGTCCACCCCAGTGCCTTCCAGTCCCCTCCCAGTCCACCCCAGTCCCTTCCAATCCCCTCCCAGTCCATCCCAGTGCCCTCAACCCCCTTCCCAGTCCATCCCAGTCCCTTCCAATCCCCTCCCAGTCCATCCCAGTGCCCTCAACCCCCTTCCCAGTCCATCCCAGTGCCCTCAAACCCCCTCCCAGTCCATCCCAGTGCCCTCAAACCCCCTCCCAGTCCACCCCAGTCCCTTCCAATCCCCTCCCAGTCCATCCCAGTGCCCTCAACCCCCTTCCCAGTCCATCCCAGTCCCTTCCAATCCCCTCCCAGTCCATCCCAGTGCCCTCAACCCCCTTCCCAGTCCATCCCAGTGCCCTCAAACCCCCTCCCAGTCCACCCCAGTCCCTTCCAATCCCCTCCCAGTCCATCCCAGTGCCCTCAACCCTCTTCCCAGTCCATCCCAGTGCCCTCAAACCCCCTCCCAGTCCACCCCAGTCCCTTCCAATCCCCTCCCAGTCCATCCCAGTGCCCTCAACCCTCTTCCCAGTCCATCCCAGTGCCCTCAAACCCCCTCCCAGTCCATCCCAGTCCCTTCCAATCCCCTCCCAGTCCATCCCAGTGCCCTCAAACCCCCTCCCAGTCCACCCCAGTCCCTTCCAATCCCCTCCCAGTCCATCCCAGTGCCCTCAAACCCCCTCCCAGTCCACCCCAGTCCCTTCCAATCCCCTCCCAGTCCATCCCAGTGCCCTCAAACCCCCTCCCAGTCCATCCCAGTGCCCTCAAACCCCCTCCCAGTCCACCCCAGTGCCCTCAAACCCCCTCCCAGTCCATCCCAGTGCCCTCAAACCCCCTCCCAGTCCACCCCAGTGCCCTCAAACCCCCTCCCAGTCCACCCCAGTGCCCTCCAATCCCCTCCCAGTGGCTCCCAGTGCGCTCACCGCTGGATCTGCTGCAGACAGGGCACCACCAGCACCCGCCCCCCGGCCACCATCACGGGGGGGCTGCGGCAGAACCCTGCGGACACGGAGTTTGAGGGAAAATCCAGGGGATTTGGGCAACTCGGGGGTTTGGGGGGACACCAAGGTCTTTGGGGGGATCCGGGGGCTGGGGGGACCCCAATTTGGGGGGGAGAAACGAGGGGTTTTAGGGAAAATCCAAGGTTTGAGGGGGGGACACCCCGAGTATGAGGGGAAAATGAGGGGTTTGAGGGAAAATCCAAGGTTTGAGGGGGGGACACCCCAAGTTTGAGGGAAAAATGAGGGGTTTGAGGGAAAATCCAAGGTTTGAGGGGGGACACCCCGAGTTTGAGGGGAAAATGAGGGGATTTAGGAAAAATCCAAGGTTTGAGGGGGGGACGCCCCAAGTTTGAGGGAAAAATGAGGGGTTTGAGGGAAAATCCAAGGTTTGAGGGGGGACACCCCGAGTTTGAGGGGAAAATGAGGGGATTTAGGAAAAATCCAAGGTTTGAGGGGGGGGACACCCCGAGTTTGAGGGGAAAATGAGGGGTTTGAGGGAAAATCCAAGGTTTGAGGGGGGGACACCCCAAGTTTGAGGGAAAAATGAGGGGTTTTAGGGAAAATCCAAGGTTTGAGGGGGGGAAACCCTGAGTTTGAGGGAAAAATGAGGGGTTTTAGGAAAAATCCAAGGTTTGAGGGGGGGACGCCCCGAGTTTGAGGGAAAAATGAGGGGTTTGAGGGAAAATCCAAGGTTTGAGGGGGGGACACCCCGAGTTTGAGGGAAAAATGAGGGGTTTTAGGGAAAATCCAAGGTTTGAGGGGGGGAAACCCTGAGTTTGAGGGAAAAATGAGGGGTTTGAGGGAAAATCCAAGGTTTGAGGGGGGGACACCCCGAGTTTGAGGGAAAAATGAGGGGTTTGAGGGAAAATCCAAGGTTTGAGGGGGGGACGCCCCGAGTTTGAGGGAAAAATGAGGGGTTTGAGGGAAAATCCAAGGTTTGAGGGGGGGACGCCCCGAGTTTGAGGGGAAAATGAGGGGATTTAGGAAAAATCCAAGGTTTGAGGGGGGGACACCCCGAGTTTGAGGGAAAAATGAGGGGTTTTAGGAAAAATCCGAGGTTTGAGGGGGGGACACCCCAAGTTTGACTGGAAAATGAGGGGTTTTAGGAAAAATCCAAGGTTTGAGGGGGGGACACCCCAACTTTGAGGAGAAAAGAGGGGGTTTGGGCCACTTGGGGCTTTGGGGGGACCCAGGTTTTGGGGGAGAAAAGGGGGATTTTGGGAAAATCCAAGTTTTTTTGGGGGGACGCAGGTTTTGGGGTGGAATCCCAGGATTTCGGGGGCGCCCCCGACTCACCCGACACCACCATGGCCTCGTTGGGGCCGCACGTGAAGAACATCCCGGGTTGGATCCCGTTTGGATCCGAATTCGTTTAGATCTGGGACCCCCCCCAAATCCGGATCCCCCGCCCCGGGTCCTCCGCGATCCCGACAGCCCCTGCGGCAGAGCCACCGCCCCTGGGCTCTGCCTGGTAACCGGTGACGTCACCAGCGTCTCGGGTTCCCAGTGGGTGTTTCCCGCCCTTCCCGCGGGGCTGCGGCTCCGGCGCCGAGTTCTGCCTGGTTACCGATGACGTCACCAGCGCCTCGGCTCCCCATTGGCTGCTTCTCCTGCGCCGGCGCCGAGTTCCGCCTGGCGACCAGTGACGTCACGGGCGCCTCAGAGCCCCATTGGCTGCGCCCCACTCTCTCTCCCAGTCCCTCCCAGTGGCCTCAGCCCTCCTCGAGACCCCTCCCAGTACCTCCCAGTGCCTCCCAGCGCATCCCAGTGCCCTTAAACTCCCTCGAAACCTTCTCCCAGTACATCCCAGTCCACCCCAGTGCTCTCATCCCCCCTCAAGACCCCTCCCAGTACCTCCCAGTCCCATCCCAGTACATCCCAGTCCCTTCTAATGCTCTCCCAGTCCATCCCAGTGCCCATAATCCCCATTGAAACCTTCTCCCAGTACATCCCAGTCCCTCTCAGTCCGCTCCCAGTATATCCCAGCACATCCCAGTGCCCCCAACCACCTTTGAGATCACTCCCAGTACTTCCCCGCCCCCTCCCAGTACATCCCAGTCCCTCTCAGTCCACTCCCAGTACATCCCAGTCCCTTCCCAGTTCATCCAAATGCCCTTAACCTCCCTCAAAACTTTCTCCCAGTACATCCCAGTCCCTCTCAGTCCCCTCCCAGTATATCCCAGTCCACCCCAGTCCTCTCATCCCCCCTTGAGACCTCTCCCAGTACCTCCCAGTCCCATCCCAGCCCCTCCCAACTCCCTTCCACAATATCCCAGTTGCTCCCAGCACGTCCCAGTCCCTTCTAATGCCCTCCCAGTCCATCCCAGTGCCCAGAAGCTCCCTTGAAACCTTCTCCCAGTCCATCCCAGTCCCTCTCAGTCCTCTCCCAGTATATCCCAGTGCCCTCAAAACCCCTCCCAGTCCATCCCAGTTCCTCCTAGTCTCTCCCAAACCCCCCTCATTCCCCTCCCAGTATATCCCAGCACACCCCAGTGCCCTCAACCCCCCTCCAAACCCCCTCCCAGTCCATCCCAGTTCCTCCCAGTCCGTCCCAGTCCCCTCCTGGTCCATCCCAGTGCCCTCAAACCCCCTCCCAATTCCCCTCCAGCCCACCCCAGTGCCCTCAAACCACCTCCCAGTATAGCCCAGTCTCCCCAGATCCCATTCTCGCGCTCTCCCAGTATATCCCAGTCCCCCGCCCCGTTTTCCCCTGGAGGGAACAGCCCCCACCCCCCCCAGCGTTTGGGCAAATGCCCTCAACCAACATGGCGGCGCGGGCTTCATCCTCCCCATGCGCATGCGCAAGCGGCGCCCTCCTTAAATGTGCGCATGCGCAAAGAGTATGGGCAGAGGTACTGGCGGAGCCGCGGCGTCGCGTTGGCGTTTGCGCATGCGCGACCGGAAGTGTCGCCCCTGCATAAGAGGCCGGGAGGCCCCATTCGCGCCCTTTCTTTTCCGCTGTAGCCGCTGATTCCGCCACGTGAGTGCGGGGCTGGGGGGGATCCGGGGGACTGGGAGCGACTGGGAGGGACTGGGAGCGACTGGGAGGGGCTCGGGTAGGAGCTGGGGGCTTCAGGCCTTGGGGGGGCGGGTGGGAGGGGAGGCTTCGAGGGTGTTTGAGGGCGCTGGGGTGGACTGGGAGGGCGCTGGGGTGGACTGGGAGGGGGGTTGGGGGCACTGGGGTGGACTGGGAGGGCACTGGGGTGGACTGGGAGGGGGCTCTGGGCACTGGGGTGGACTGGGAGGGGGGCTGGGGGCACTGGGATGGACTGGGAGGGGGGCTGGGGGCACTGGGATGGACTGGGAGGGGGGCTCTGGGCACTGGGGTGGACTGGGAGGGGGCTCTGGGCACTGGGGTGGACTGGGAGGGGGGCTCTGGGCACTGGGGTGGACTGGGAGGGCACTGGGGTGGACTGGGAGAGGGGCTGGGGGCACTGGGGTGGACTGGGAGGGGGGCTGGGGGCACTGGGGTGGACTGGGAGGGGGGCTGGGGGCACTGGGGTGGACTGGGAAGGGGGCTGGGGGCACTGGGATGGACTGGGAGGGGGCTCTGGGCACTGGGGTGGACTGGGAGGGGGGCTCTGGGCACTGGGGTGGACTGGGAGGGGGCTCTGGGCACTGGGGTGGACTGGGAGGGGGGCTCTGGGCACTGGGGTGGACTGGGAGGGGGCTCTGGGCACTGGGGTGGACTGGGAGGGGGCTCTGGGCACTGGGGTGGACTGGGAGGGGGCTCTGGGCACTGGGATGGACTGGGAGGGGGCTCTGGGCACTGGGGTGGACTGGGAGGGGGCTCTGGGCACTGGGGTGGACTGGGAGGGCACTGGGGTGGACTGGGAGGGGGCTGGGGGCACTGGGAGGGGGTGTGAAGTGACTGGGAGGGACTGGGATGGGGTTTTGAGGTGGTCTGAGGGCCCTGCGAGGCACTGGGATGGACTGGGATGGACTGGGAGGGGGCTTTGAGGTCCCTGGAAAACACTGGAAGGCAATCTGAGGCTTTTTTACTGTCAATTCGTGGGCTTTGATCCAAATTTTTTAAATTTGGGGCATTTTTTAATTTTAATTCTTGGGATTCGTGCTGGAATTTCTAGATTTAGGGACATTTTTGCTTTGGGTTTACGGGATTCGTTGCAATTCCTTAGTTTTAGGTATTTTTGTTTTTAGTTTCTGAGATTTCAGTTGAAATTGTTTGATTTGCAGAATTTCATTTTGATTTTCAAGGGTTTTTCGTTTGAATTCGTTATTTTGTGGAAATTTTTTTTTAGTTCCTGCATATGAGCTGAAATTCCTCAATTTTGAAGCTTTTCCCTTTGAACTTTTGCAATTCGAGCTGAAATTCTTTAGTTTGAGGGGTTTTCCTTTTAATTTTTATTATTTTTTCTTTGAGTTCCCAATATTTAAACTGAAATTTCTTAGTTTTGTTAGTTTGTGTTTGTAAATTTTAGGATTTGAGCCAGAACTGGTTATTTTTTGGTTTTTTCTCTTTGAATTCTTGGGATTTACAATTAGTTTCTTTATTTTGGGGACTTTTTTTAAATTTTGGAGGTTTTTTCTCTTAGTTGTTAGAATTTAATGTGGAATTTCTTAATTCTATTGGCATTTTTTTATAATTTATAGAATTTTAGGTCAAATCTTTTAGTTTTGGAGCTTTTATATTTGAATTTTTGCGCCTTAAGATGGAATTTCTTCATTTTTATTGTGTTTTCTTCTTAATCTTGAGAGTTTTTGGTTTTTAGGGCACAATGTGAAATTATTTAGTGTTGTTTATTTTTTTGTTGTTGTTGTAAATCGTGAGATTTGAGTCAAATCTTTAATTCTTGATCTTTTTTTTTGGAGTTTTTGGGATTTAAGAAAGAGTTTCTTAATTTTTGCTGAAAGTTTCATCTTAAATTTTTCCCCTTGATTTTTTCCCCTTGATTTTTTTCCCCTTGATTTTTTCCCCTTGATTTTTTTCCCCTTGATTTTTTTCCCCTTGATTTTTTTCCCCTTGATTTTTTTCCCCTTGATTTTTTTCCCCTTGATTTTTTTCCCCTTGATTTTTTTCCCCTTGATTTTTTTCCCCTTGATTTTTTTCCCCTTGATTTTTCCCCTTGATTTTTCCCCTTGATTTTTGCTAAAAATTTTCGCCTTGATTTTTGCCAAAAATTATTTTCATCTTGATCTTTACCAAAAATTTTCGCCTTGATTTTTGCAAAATTTTTTTCGTTTCGTTTTTGCAAAATTTTTCGCCTTGGTTTTTGCCGAATTTTTCCCCTTGATTTTTCGCCTTGATTTTTGCAGAATTTTTCGCCTTGATTTTTGCAAAATTTTTTGCCTTGATTTTTGCAAAATTTTTTCCGTTTCATTTTTGCAAAATTTTTTCCGTTTTATTTTTGCAAAATTTTTTCTTTTTCATTTTTGCAAAATTTTTTCCTTTTCATTTTTGCAAATTTTTTCTTTTCATTTTTGCAAAATTTTTTCTTTGATTTTTGCAAATTTTCTTTTAATTTCGTCAATTTTGTTATTTAACTTTGAAGCCGTGACGTAGAATCACTTACTTTAAAGATTTTTCTTTCTAATTTTGCTTAAAATCTGTTGATTTGCTGACAACACCGCCACAAAACCCCCAAATTTTCCTTCAAATCCCTTATTTTCCCGGAATTTTCCAGCATGACCGACTGGGAGACGGCTCCGGCCGTCACCGAGACCCCGGACATCAAGCTCTTCGGCAAGTGGAGCACGGATGACGTCCAGATCAACGACATCTCCCTGCAGGTAACGGCCCCGAATCCCCGTTTCGATGCGGATTGGCTTCAATCCGGATTAGAGTGCGAACGCGCTTAATGCGGCTTAGGCTCGGGGTTGGAATTTTGGGGTTTGTTGGGGTTCCCGCTAGGATTACATCGCGGTGAAGGAGAAATACGCCAAGTACCTGCCCCACAGCGCGGGGCGCTACGCGGCCAAGCGCTTCCGCAAGGCGCAGTGCCCCATCGTCGAGCGCCTCACCAACTCCATGATGATGCACGGCCGCAACAACGGCAAGAAGCTCATGACCGTCCGCATCGTCAAGCACGCCTTCGAGATCATCCACCTCCTCACCGGGGAGGTGCGCCCCGGGGACATCTTGGGGGGTGCCTGGCGTTGATTTGGGAGGGCTGGGGGTGGATTGGAGCGGGTTTGGGGGGGGCTGGGGCTGGTTTTGGGGGGCTGGGGGTGGATTGGAGCGGGTTTGGGGGGGCCTGGGGCTGGTTTTGGGGGGCTGGGGGTGGATTGGAGCGGGTTTGGGGAGGCCTGGGGCTGGTTTTGGGGGCCTGGGGGTGGATTGGAGCGGGTTTGGGGAGGCCTGGGGCTGGTTTTGCGGGGCTGGGGGTAGATTGGAGCGGGTTTGGGGGGGCCTGGGGCTGGTTTTGGGGGGCTGGGGGTGGATTGGAGCGGGTTTGGGGAGGCCTGGGGCTGGTTTTGGGCGGTCATGGAGGAGGTATGGGGGGGCCTGGGGTAGATTTAAGGGGTTTGGGGGGGCCTGGGGCTGGTTCGGGGGGGCTGGGGGTGGATTGGAGAGGGTTTGGGGGGGCCTGGGGCTGGTTTTGGGGGGCTGGGGGTGGATTGGAGCAGGTTTGGGGGGGCCTGGGGCTGGTTTTGGGGGGCTGGGGATAGATTGGGGTGGGCTGGGGCTGGTTTTGGGGGGTCATGGAGGAGGTTTGGGGAGTCCTGGGGTAGATTTAGGGGGTTTGGGGAGGCCTGGGGCTGGTTTTGGGGGGCTGGGGGTAGATTGGAGCGGGTTTGGGGGGGCCTGGGGCTGGTTTTGGGGGGCTGGGGGTAGATTGGAGCGGGTTTGGGGGGGCCTGGGGCTGGTTTTGGGGGGCTGGGGGTAGATTGGAGAGGGTTTGGGGGGGCCTGGGGCTGGTTTTGGGGGGCTGGGGATAGATTGGGGTGGCTTGGGGCTGGTTTTGGGGGGCTGGGGATAGATTGGAGTGGGTTTGGGGGGGCCTGGGGCTGGTTTTGGGGGGCTGGGGGTGGATTGGAGTGGGTTTGGGGGGGCCTGGGGCTGGTTTTGGGGGGCTGGGGGTAGATTGGAGCGGGTTTGGGGGGGCCTGGGGCTGGTTTTGGGGGGCTGGGGGTAGATTGGAGAGGGTTTGGGGGGGCCTGGGGCTGGTTTTGGGGGGCTGGGGATAGATTGGGGTGGCTTGGGGCTGGTTTTGGGGGGCTGGGGATAGATTGGAGTGGGTTTGGGGGGGCCTGGGGCTGGTTTTGGGGGGCTGGGGGTGGATTGGAGTGGGTTTGGGGGGGCCTGGGGCTGGTTTTGGGGGGCTGGGGGTAGATTGGAGCGGGTTTGGGGGGGCCTGGGGCTGGTTTTGGGGGGCTGGGGGTAGATTTAGGGGGGTTGGGGAGGTCTGGGGCTGGTTTTGGGGGGCTGGGGAGCCTGGGGCTGGTTATGGGGGGTCCCGGAGCAGGTTTAGGGGGTCCCGGAGCAGGTTTAGGGGGTCCCGGGGTAGATTTAGAGGGTTTTGGGGAGCCTTGGGGCTGGTTTAGGGGGTCCCGGAGCAGGTTTAGGGGGTCCTGGGGTGCATTCAGAATGTTTTGGGGAGTCCTGGGGCTGGGTTTGGGGAGAATGGGGGGCCTGGGGCTGGGTTTGGGGGGTCGCGGAGGAGGTTTAGGGGGTCATGGAGCGGATTTAGGGGGCCCTGGGGTAGATTTAGAGGGTTTTGGGGGTCCCGCTGGGGCTGACGGGGAGGGGGCCCCTCAGAACCCGCTGCAGGTCCTCGTTAACGCCATCATCAACTCGGGGCCCCGCGAGGACTCGACGCGCATCGGCCGCGCGGGCACCGTGCGCCGCCAGGCCGTGGACGTGTCCCCCCTGCGCCGCGTCAACCAGGTGCCACCGAGGTCCCCGAGGGTCCCCAAGGGTCCCCGAGGGTCCCCGAGGTCCCCCTCGCCCTCGGCTTCTCCCCCCCGTCCCACGAGGTCCCCCCAGTTCCTCAACGTCCCCCCAGGTTCCTTCTTGTTCTTCCAGCGTCCTTCAAAGTCCTCCAAGTGTCCCTCAGGTGTCCCCTCACGTCCCTCAGGTGTCCCCTCATGTCCCTCAAGTGTCCCCCAGGTCCCCTTGTATCCTTCAAGTGTCCCCTCAAGTGTCCCTCAAGTGTCCATTGGGTCCCCTCATGTCCTTCAAGTGCCTTCAGGGTTCTCTCATGTCCATCAAGTGTGCTCTTATGTCCCTTAAGTGTCCCCTCGTGTCCCTCAAGTGTCTCCAGGGCCCCCTCATGTCCCTCAAGTGTCTCCAGGGTCCCTTCATGTCCCTTAAGTGTCCACTCGTGTCCCTCAAGCGTCCCCCAGGTCCCCTCGTATCCTTCAAGTGTCCCCTCAAGTGTCCCTCAAGTGTCCACTGGGTCCCCTCATGTCCTTCAAGTGCCTTCAGGGTCCTCTCATGTCCATCAAGTGTCCTCTTGCGTCCCTTAAGTGTCCCCTCGTGTCCCTCAAGTGTCTCCAGGGCTCCCTAGTGTCCCTCAAGTGTCTTCAGGGTCCCTTCGTGTCCCCTCATGTCCCTTAAATGTCCACTCGTGTCCCTCAAGTGTCCCCCAGGCCCCGTCGTATCCTTCAAGTGTCCCCTCAAGTGTCCACAGGGTCCCCTCGTGTCCCTCAAGTGTCTCCAGGGTCCCTTTGTGTTCCTTAAGTGTCCACTTGTGTCCCTCAAGTGTCCCCCAGGTCCCCTCGTATCGTTCAGATGTCCCCTCAAGCATCCCTCAAGTGTCCACAGGGTCCTCTCATGTTTCTCAAGTGTCTTCAGGATCCTCTCATGTCCATCAAGTGTCCTCTTGTGTCCCTTAAGTGTCCCCTCGTGTCCCTCAAGTGTCTCCAGGGTCCCCTCGTGTCCCTCAAGTGTCTCCAGGGTCCTCTCATGTCCATCAAGTGTGCTCTTATGTCCCTTAAGTGTCCCCTCGTGTCCCTCAAGTGTCTCCAGGGCCCCCTCGTGTCCCTCAAGTGTCTTCAGGGTCCCTTCGTGTCCCCTCATGTCCCTTAAATGTTCACTCGTGTCCCTCAAGTGTCCCCCAGGTCCCCTCGTATCCTTCAAGCGTCCCTCAAGTGTCCACAGGGTCCCCTCATGTCCATTAAGTGTCCTCTTGTGATCCTTAAGTGTCCCCTTGTGTCCCTCAAGTGTGTCCAGGGTCCCTTCGTGTCCCTTCATGTCCCTCAAGTGTCCACTTGTGTCTTTCAAGTGTCCACAGGGTCCCCTCGTGTCCATCAAATGTCCACTTGTGTCCTTCAAGTGTCCCCCGGACCCCCTCATGTCCCTCAAGTGTCCCCTCCAGGGTCCCCTCATGTCCCTCAAGTGTCCTCCTGTGTCCCTTAAGTGTTCCCTCATGTCCCTCAAGTGTCTCCAGGGCCTCGTCGTGTCCCTCAAGTGTCTCCAGGGTCCCCTTGTGTCACCTCGTGTCCCTCAGGCGTCCCTAGGGTCCCCTCAAGTGTCCCTCAAGCGTCCCCAGGATCCCCTCGCATCCCTTCAAGTGTCCCCAGGGTCCCTTCAAGTGTCCCTCAAGCGTCCCCAGGGTCCCCTCATGTCCATCAAGTGTCCCCTCCAGGGTCCCGTCATGTCCCTCAAGTGTCTCCAGGGCCTCCTCGTGTCCCTCAAGTGTCTCTCAGGGTCCCCTAGGGTCCCCTCAAGTGTCCCTCAAGCGTCCCCAGGATCCCCAGGGTCTCTTCAAGTGTCCCCAGGGTCCCTTCAAGTGTCCCTCAAGCGTCCCCAGGGTCCCCTCGTGTCCATCAAGTGTCCTGTCATGTCCCTCAAGTGTCCCCAGGGTCCCCTCGTGTCCTTAGTGTCCCCCCAGTTTCCCTCATGTTCTCCCCGTGTCCCCAAGGTTCCTCTCCCCATGTCCCCAAGGTCCCTCATGTTTTCCCGGTGTCTCCGAGGTCCCTCTCCCCATGTCCCCAAGGTCCCTCATGTTCTCCCGGTGTCCCCAAGGTCCCTCATGTTCTCCTAGTGTCCCCAAGGTCCCTCATGTTCTTCCCGTGTCCCCGAGGTCCCTCTCCCCATGTCCCCGAGGTCCCTCCTGTTCTCCCCGTGTCCCCAAGGTCCCTCATGTTCTCCCTGTGTCCCCGAGGTCCCTCTCCCCGTGTCCCCGAGGTCCCTCATGTTCTCCCAGTGTCCCCCAGAGTCTCCCCGTGTCCCCCATGTCCCCTCACGTTCTCCGTGTCCCGTAAGCTCCCCTCCTGCTCTCCCGGTTCCCTCCCACGTTCTCCACGTCCCTCAGGTCCCTCCCGTTGCCTTCCCGTTCCTCCCGGGGTCCCGTTTCCACCTTCCCATCTCTGGGTTCTCCTCCATCCCCTCTTTCCCGCGTCCCCGTCTCACGGGGTGTCCCCGGGGTGTCCCCAGGCCATCTGGCTGCTCTGCACGGGCGCCCGCGAAGCCGCTTTCCGCAACATCAAGACCATCGCCGAGTGCTTGGCCGACGAGCTCATCAACGCCGCCAAGGTTGGGAGCCACCTCCCTCCCTCCCTCCTTCCTTCCCTTTCCCGGGATCCCCACGGGGCCGGACAACCCCGATCCCCCCCCAGATCCTCCTCCAACGCCTTCATCTTCCTCCTCGTCCTCCCCAGGGCTCCTCCAACTCTTACGCCATCAAGAAGAAGGACGAGCTGGAGCGCGTGGCCAAGTCCAACCGTTAAGACCCGTCGGAGGCGCCTGATCCGAATAAAAATCTAAGAAGTTGAGATGATTCCATGGTCTTCGTGGGGTTGGGGGCCCCTCAAGTTGGGATACGTGGTTCCTTCCTTGGTTCCCCCCTCCCTGGTCTCGTTCCTCATCTTGTGTCCATCTCCCTTGTCCCCTCCACGTTCTCCTTCCTCGCTCCGTGGTCTTTTTATCTCACGTTCTCCTTCCTCATCCCATCCCTCTATCTTCTCCACGTTTGTCTCCGTCCACGTTCTGGTCTCATCACACGTTCTCATCCGTGTTGACCTTCCATCCCGTGTTCTCCATTGTCTATCCACGTTCTCCTTCCTTGTTCTCATCCTGGGTTCTTTATCCCATGTTCTTCTCCTCCCACCCCTCCGTGTTTTCATAATCTCATGGTCTCCGTGTCCCATCCGTGTTCTCCTCATCCCATCACTCCGTGTTCTCATTATCCCATGTTCTCCTCATCCCATCAATGTTCTCCTTCTCCCATCCCATCCCTCCATGTTCTCATTGTCTCATGGTGTCCTCATCCCATCCACGGTGTCCTCGTCCCATCCACGATTGTCTCCTGCCGTCCCATCCCTCCATGTTCTCATAATCTCATGGTCTCTGTGTCCTATCCAAGTTCTCCTCATCCCATGTTCTCCTCGTTCCATCCATGTTCTCTTCCTCCCATCCTATCTGTCCATGTTCTCGTTGTCTCATGGTGTCCTCATCCCATCCACGGTCATCTCCTCCCATCCCATCCCATCCCATCCCTCCATGTTCTCATTATCGCATGTTCTCATTGTCTCATGGTCTCCATGTCCCATCTCTCCATGGTCTCCTCGTCCCATCCCTCCATGTTCTCATTGTCTCATGGTCTCCATGTCCCATTTATGTTCTCCTCGTCCCATCCCTCCATGTTCTCATTATCCCGTGTTCTCATGGTCTCCTAACCCATCTATGTTTTCCTCGTCCCGTCCCTCCATGTTCTCATTATCCCATGTTCTCATTGTCTCATGTTCTCCTCGTCCCATCCCTCCATGGACTCCTCGTCCCATCCGTGGTCTCATCTCATGGTCTCCATGTCCCATCTACGTTCTCATCCCACCTCCATGTCCTTGTCCCACCCGTGTTCTCCTCCCATCCCCCCGCTCCGTGTTCTCATAATCCCGTGGTCTCCATGTCCCATCCCTGTTCTCCTCACGTTCTCCGTTCCCTCCATGGCTGTTCTGGTCCTGTCACATGTTCTCCCTCCTCCCCTCTGTGTTCTTCCTTTTCCCACCCTCTCTTCATCTCCAGCTTCTCCTTGGACCATGTTCTCCTCATCGCATCCATCTTCTTGTTCCATCCACGTTCTCCCTTCTCATACGTCCTCCTCGTCCCAGCTCTGTTCTCCTTCCTCATCTCCTCTCTGTTCTCCTTCCTCATCCCACGTTTCCCCTCCACGTTCTCCTTCCTCGTCCCACGTTCTCCTCATCCCATCCCCGTTCTCCTTCCTCATCCCATGTTTTCCCCTCCATGTTCTCATCCCATCGATGTTTTCCCCTCGTTTTCCTTCCTCATCCCACGTTCTCCCATCCCCGTTCTTCTTCCTCATCTCCATCCATGTTCTTCCAACCGCGCTCTCCTCCTTCCGCGTTGTCCTCGTCTCCATCCACGTCCTCTTTCCATCCACCTTCCCACCTCAGCTCCACCTCCCTCTCACCCTCTGGAAGCCCTTGAGGTCCTTGCTCTCTCTCTCTCTCCCTGTTTCCTGAGGGGGGTGGTGGCTCCTGGGGAGGTGGAAGGAGCAGGACAACCCGAGCTCCAGATGGAGCTGGACCCACCTTGGGAGCTCTGGGGTTTTGGGGTGGTGGACGGTGTCCTTGATCCCACAGGAGATCCTCCTGGCTCCATCCAGCTCGGACTTGAACCTTGAGATGAGGTGGGATGGGAGGAGCTGAACCCCCTGAGCTGGGGGGGGGGGGCGGGGAGGAGGTTCTGGGTGAACTGGGAGCACTGGTGCTTCCAACTGGGAAGGTTGGAGGCCTCCCCCCATCCCAGGGTCCCTTTGGGAAGCTGTGGGGGGGTTCTCCAGGGTGGGGGTTGGTCACTGAGGAGGGGGAGGTCCAGGTCCCCAGGAATGAGGATCCTAGAACTCAAGGGTGGAGAGATCTTGGTCCCCAAGGACTGGGAGGTCCAGGTCCCCAAGGATGAGGATCCTAGAACTCAAGGGTGGAGAGATCTCAGCATCCAAGGATGAGAAGAACTTGGTCCCCAAGCATGAGAAGGTCCCAGCAGCCACAGTTGGAGAGATCTTGGTTCCCAAGGATGAGGATCCTAGAACTAAGGGTGGAGAGATCTTGGTCCCCAAGGATGAAGATCCTGGAACTCGAGGGTGGAGAGATCTTGGTCCCCAAGGATGAAGATCCTGGAACTCGAGGGTGGAGAGATCTCGGCACCCAAGGACTGGGAGGTCCATGTCCCCAAGGATGAGGATCCTAGAACACAAGGGTGGAGAGATCTTGGTCCCCAAGGACTGGGAGGTCCAGGTCCCCAAGGCTGGGGGGAGATCTTGCTCCACAAGGATGGGGAGGTCCCAGCAGCCGAGGGTGGGGAGATCCACGTCCCCAGGGACGGGAGGTCCTGGTGCTCACGGATGGGGAGCTCTCGGTCCCCAAGGTGGGATCCCACCCCAGGGATGAGGAGATCCCTGCAGCTCCAGCCCTTCCCACCCGCTCCGACCTCCTCCACCACCTCCCAGCGGCTCCGTCCGCTTCCCGGACCCCAAAGGGCTCCTCAACGTCCCCTCCGGATCTTCCAACCCCGTCCCGAGCGTCGCCCTCAACCTGGAGCTGGGACAACGCGGCCCCGGCTCCTTCCCAGTGGGATTTTCCCTGGATCTCCAGCCCGTCGTCCCACCCCAGCTCCTGCTTTTCCATCTCCTGAACCTCCACATCTTCTTGGTGGCCTCCAACCCTTCCTACTCCTCCGGCTCCTTCCAACCAGGTCGTGCCTTGGATCTCCAGCCCCTTCCCAGATCCTGGTTCTGGATCTTTGGCTTGGTGACCACCAGCCCTTCCCACCCCTCCGGCTCCTTCCAACCAGGTCGTGTCTTGGATCTCCAACCCCTTCCCAGATCCTGGTTCTGGATCTTTGGCTTGGTGGCCACCAGCCCTTCCCACCCCTCCGGTTCCTTCCCAGTGGGATTTTCCCTGGATCTCCAGCCCGTCGTCCCACCCCAGCTCCTGCCTTTCCATCTCCTGAACCTCCACATCTTCTTGGTGGCCTCCAACCCTTCCCACCTTGAGCTCATTAAACGGAATCGGGTTTCTCTGCATCCCATGTGTCCTGGTGCTGCTTCTCCCGCCTCGTTCCAAGTTCAACCCCCCCCAGATTGGATTTTTGGGGGTGAAAACCACGAATTTTGGTTCCTCTCCCTCTTCCCAAGCTGAATTTCCAGCCACTGGGATCCCGGAATCGGGATCTGGAGGTAACGCGGGGTCTTGATTTCCAACCCCGTCGCCCTCCAAGGTCCTTCTGGATCATTTCCCACCCGGTTGGGTCCATCCCTGGTCCTGGTGGAAGCAGGTGAGGAGAAGACGGAGCTCCAGGGGTGGATCCAGGATCTGGTGGATCCAGGATCTGGTGGATCCAGGAGCAATTACATCTGGGAACCACCCTGGTCCAGGATCAGTTGGATCCAAGAGCGTTTGGATGTAGGAACCTCCTGGATCCAGGACCTGGTGGTTCGAGGACCCTTTGGACCCAGGAGCAATCGGATCCAGGAACGACCTTGGTCCAGGATCTGGTGGATCCGGGATCTGGTGGTTTGAGGACCAGGTGGATCCAGGAACCGATCAACTTTGAAACAACCGATTGAGTCCAGAATGATCGATTGTGTCCGCAACAACCAATCGTGCCTGAAACGATCGATCGTGTCCAAACCAATCGATCGTCTCCAAACCAATTGATCATTTCCAAACCAATCAATCACCTCCAAAACAATCACCTCCAAAACAATCGATCGTCTCCAAACCAATCAATCATTTCCAAACCAATCGATCATTTCCAAAACAATCGATCGTCTCCAAACCAATCAATCATTTCCAAACCAATCGATCATTTCCAAACCAATTGATCATTGCCAAACCAATCAATCACCTCTAAAACAATCACCTCCAAAACAATCGATCGTCTCCAAACCAATCGATCATTTCCAAACCAATCGATCACCTCCAAAACAATCAATCATTTCCAAACCAAATCATCTCCAAACCAATCGATCATTTCCAAACCAATCAATCACCTCCAAACCAATCAATCATTTCCAAACCAATTGATCACCTCCAAAACAATCAATCGTCTCCAAAACAATCATTTCCAAACCAATCAATTGTCTCCAAACCAATCAATCATTTCCAAACCAATCGATCATTTCCAAAACAATCAATCATTTCCAAAACAATCAACTATTTCCAAACCAATCAATCATTTCCAAACCAATCGATCGTCTCCAAACCAATCAATCATTTCCAAACCAATCAATCATTTCCAAACCAATCAATCATCTCCAAACCAATCAATCATTTCCAAACCAATCGATCGTTTCCAAACCAATCGTTTCCAAACCAATCGATCATTTCCAAACCAATCGATCACCTCCAAAACAATTATTTCCAAAACAATCAATCATTTCCAAACCAATCAATCACCTCCAAAACAATCGTTTCCAAACCAATCAATCGTTTCCAAACCAATCGATCATCTCCAAACCAATCAATCATTTCCAAACCAATCAATCCTCTCCAAACCAATCAATCGTCTCCAAACCAATCAATCATCTCCAAACCAATCAATCATCTCCAAAACAATCGATTATTTCCAAACCAATCAATCATCTCCAAACCAATCAATCATTTCCAAACCAATCGATCACCTCCGAAACAATCATTTCCAAACCAATCGATCGTCTCCAAACCAATCAATTATTTCTAAACCAATCAATCATCTCCAAACCAATCGATCATTTCCAAACCAATCGATCACCTCCAAACCAATCAATCATTTCCAAACCAAATCGTTTCCAAACCAATCGATCATTTCCAAACCAATCAAACATTTCCAAACCAATCAATCGCCTCCAAAACAATCATTTCCAAACCAATCAATCATTTCCAGCCAATCGATCGTTTCCAAACCAATCAATCATTTCCAGCCAATCGATCGTTTCCAAACCAATCAATCATTTCCAGCCAATCGATCGTTTCCAAACCAATCGATCACCTCCAAAACAATCATTTCCAAACCAATTGATCGTCTCCAAACCAATTATTTCCAAACCAATCGATCATTTCCAAACCAATCGATCACCTCCAAAACAATCATTTCCAAAACAATCAATCATTTTCAAACCCATCAATTATTTCCAAAACAATCGATTGTTTCCAAACCAATCAATCATTTCCAAACCAATCGATCGTCTCCAAACCAATCAATCATTTCCAAACCAATCGATCGTCTCCAAACCAATCAATCGTTTCCAAACCAATCGATCGTTTCCAAACCAATCGATCGTGTCTGATAAAACCAACCGAGTCTGAAACAACCCCCGGTGCCCGATACACCCGATCGAGTCCGATACAACCAATCGGGTCCAACCGAGTCAGAAACGATCGATCGCGTCCTGACCAACCAATCGAGTCCAATGAGTCTGAAACAACCGATCGCATTCGACCCAACCGATCGTGTCCAAAGAACCCGAGGGGTCCGGAACAATCACTCGTGTTCGATCAAAGTGTTCGTGTCCGATACAACCGATTGAGTCCGATACAACCGATCGTGTCTAAACCAATCGATCGAGCCTGAAAAAACTGATCGCGCCCGATACAACCGATGGAGTCCGATACAACCGATTATGTCCGATCAAACCGATCGCGTCCGATACAACCGATCGACTCCAACGCAAGCGACTGTGTCCGATCAAAACAATCGAGTCCGACACAACCGATCGAGTCCGATACAACCGATCGTGTCCAATCCAACCGATCGAGTCCGATCCAACCGACTGTGTCCAATCGAATCGATCGAGTCCGATCCAACCGATGCTGTCCAATCAAAGCGATTGTGGCCGGTACAACCGTCCGAGTCCTCCGGAAGCGTTCGAGGCCGATACAACCGCTCGGTGCTCGTGGTTGTTGCTCCGGTTGTGCCGCCGCGAGGAGGGGAAGAGGAGGAGGAGGAGGAGACGGGGGCCTAAGGGGAGCAGGGATGGTTTTTGGGGGGCTGGGGTGAGTTTTGGGGACCTGGGACAACTTTTGGGGACCTAGGATGAGCTGTAGAGGTGCTGGGAGGACTTTTTGAGGAGCTAAAGTGGTTTTTTTGGGGAGCCGAGGTGACTTTTTGGGGTGCAGGAGGAGCTGAGGAGGTGCTGGGATGACTTTTTGGGGAGCTAAAGTGGCTTTTTGAAGAGCCAACGTGACTTTTTGGGGTGCAGGAGGAGCTTTTGGGGTGCTGGGATGATTGTCGAGGCGCTGGGATGAGCTGTAGAGGTGCTGGGGTGACTTTTTGAGGAGCTAAAGTGGCTTTTAGGGGAGCTGAGGTGACTTTTTGGGGTGCAGGAGGAGCTTTTGGGGTGCTGGGATGACTTTTTGGGGAGCTAAAGTGGCTTCTTGAAGAGCCAATGTGACTTTTTGGGGTGCAGGAGGAGCTTTTGGGGTGCTGGGATGATTGTCGAGGTGCTGGGAGAGCAGTAGAGGTGCTGGGGTGACTTTTGAGGAGCTAAAGTGGCTTTTGTGGGAGCCGAGGTGACTTTTTGGGGTGCAGGAGGAGCTTTTGGGGTGCTGGGATGACTTTTTGGGGATCTAAAGTGGCTTCTTGAAGAGCCGAGGTGACTTTTTGGGGTGCAGGAGGAGCTGAGGAGGTGCTGGGATGACTTTTTGGGGAGCTAAAGTGGCTTCTTGAAGAGCCAACGTGACTTTTTGGGGTGCAGGAGGAGCTTTTGGGGTGCTGAGATGATTGTCGAGGCGCTGGGATGAGCTGTAGAGGTGCTGGGGTGACTTTTTGAGGAGCTAAAGTGGCTTTTAGGGGAGCTGAGGTGACTTTTTGGGGTGCAGGAGGAGCTTTTGGGGTGCTGGGAGGACTTTTTGGGGAGCTAAAGTGGCTTCTTGAAGAGCCAACGCGACTTTTTGGGGTGCAGGTGGAGCTTTTGGGGTGCTGGGATGACTTTTTGGGGATCTAAAGTGGCTTCTTGAAGAGCCGAGGTGACTTTTTGGGGTGCAGGAGGAGCTGAGGAGGTGCTGGGATGACTTTTTGGGGAGCTAAAGTGGCTTCTTGAAGAGCCAACGTGACTTTTTGGGGTGCAGGAGGAGCTGTAGAGGTGCTGAGATGACTTTTTGGGGAGCTAAAGTGGCTTTTAGGGGAGCCAAGGTGACTTTTTGGGGTGCAGGAGGAGCTGTAGAGGTGCTGGGATGACTTTTTGGGGAGCTAAAGTGGCTTCTTGAAGAGCCAACGTGACTTTTTGGGGTGCAGGAGGAGCTTTTGGGGTGCTGAGATGATTGTCGAGGCGCTGGGATGAGCTGTAGAGGTGCTGGGGTGACTTTTTGAGGAGCTAAAGTGGCTTTTAGGGGAGCTGAGGTGACTTTTTGGGGTGCAGGAGGAGCTGTAGAGGTGCTGGGATGACTTTTTGGGGAGCTAAAGTGGCTTCTTGAAGAGCCAACGCGACTTTTTGGGGTGCAGGAGGAGCTTTTGGGGTGGTGAGATGACTTTTTGAGGAGCTAAAGTGGCTTTTGGGGGCCCCGAGGTGACTTTTTGGGGCGCAGGAGGAGCTTTTGGGGTGCTGAGATGACTTTTTGAGGAGCTAAAGTGGCTTTTGGGGGCCCCGAGGTGACTTTTTGGGGCGCAGGAGGAGCCGCAGAGGAGCCGAGGGGACTTTCGGGGTCCGGGGGGGCCCTTTGGGGCGCTGGGACGCGACTTTTGGGGCGCCGGGACGACTTCGGGGCTTGGTGGGGGCTGAGTAGCCGCTCCCAGTATTCCAGTAGCCACCCCCCCATTCCCTTAGCCACCCCCATATTCCACTAGCCACCGCCCCTGTTCCATTAGCCAATCCCCTTCTTCCATTAGCGACATGGTCCATTCCATTAGCCACGCCTCTTATTCCACTAGCCACACCCCATATTGCACTAGCCACACCCCATATTCCACTAGCCACACCCCATATTGCACTAGCCACACCCCATATTGCACTAGCCACACCTCCTATCCATTAGCCACGCCCCATATTCAACTAGCCACGCCCCTTATTCCACTAGCCACCCCATTCCACTAGCCACCCCCCCTATGCCACTAGCCACACCCCCTATGCCACTAGCCACACCCCATATTCCACTAGCCACACCCCATATGCCACTAGCCACACCCCATATTCCACTAGCCACACCCCATATTCCACTAGCCACACCCCATATGCCCCTAGCCACACCCCATATGCCACTAGACACATCCCCATTCCACTAGCCACACCCCATATGCCACTAGACACGTCCCCATTCCACTAGCCACGCCTCATATTCCACTAGCCACACCCCATATGCCCCTAGCCACACCCCATATGCCACTAGACACATCCCCATTCCACTAGCCACACCCCATATGCCACTAGACACGTCCCCATTCCACTAGCCACGCCTCATATTCCACTAGCCACACCCCATATGCCACTAGCCGCACCCCATATTCCACTAGCCACACCTCCTATCCATTAGCCACGCCCCTTATTCCACTAGCCACGCCCCTTATTCCACTAGCCACACCCCATATTCCACTAGCCACACCCCATATTCCACTAGCCACACCCCATACGCCACAAGTCACACCCCATATGCCACTAGCCACACCCCATATGCCACTAGACACGTCCCCATTCCACTAGCCACGCCCCATATTCCACTAGCCAGCTCCCCTATTCCACTAGCTGCACCCATACGCCACTAGCCACACCCCATATGCCACTAGCCGCACCCCATATTCCACTAGCCGCACCCCATATGCCACTAGCCACGCCCCATATGCCACTAGCCACGCCCCATACGCCACTAGTCACGCCCCCATTCCACTAGCCACACCCCCTAGTCCACTAGCCACGCCCCATATTCCACTAGCCACACCCCCATTCCACTAGCCACACCCCCTAACCCACTATCCCCGCCCCCCCCCACTAGCCCCCCCCCCCGTTCCAGTAGCCCCCGGCCCCGGTGGCCCTGGGGTCACTTGTAGAGCAGGTGGACGCGGCTCCCGTCGCAGTTGCCGCGCCCGAGCCGCTCGGCCTGCTCGGACACCAGGCAGCGAACCAGGGGCAGGCTGGGCTGGTAGAAGGGGGCCGGCGGGGGCCCCCCCGGGGTAGCCACCTCGGCCACCGGCCCCGCCGAGAAGTGGTTGTCGGCCTCGCGAGCCGGATTCGAGGAGCGACGGCGCGAACGGAGCTGCTGCCGGTCCTGGAGCTGCTGCCGGAGCTCGGAGACACGTTCCTCCTTCTGGAAGGAGGGAGTCGGGGTCACCGGCCGCCGGAGACACCGCCCGGGGGGGAGAAGAACCCACCCCACCGCACCCCAAGAGGCCAGGGGGGCCCCACAGGGCACCAGGAGCCTCAAAACCATCTTTGAGATGAGTGAGGAACCTCAAAACCTTCATCGAGGGGGGTGAGGAACCTCAAAACCTTCATTGAGGGGGGTGAGGAACCTCAAAACCATCATCGAGGGGGGTGAGGAACCTCAAAACCTTCATCGAGGGGGGTGAGGAGCCTCAAAACCATCATCGAGGGGGGTGAGGAGCCTCAAAACCATCAGTGAGGTGGGTGAGGAGCCTCAAAACCATCATCGAGGGGGGTGAGGAACCTCAAAACCATCATCGAGGAGGGTGAGGAACCTCAAAACCTTCATCGAGGGGGGTGAGGAACCTCCAAACCATCATCGAGGGGGGTGAGGAACCTCCAAACCATCATCGAGGGGGGTGAGGAGCCTTGACGGTTGGTTTTGGGGTGACCCACCTCGGCGATGATCTTCTCCAGCTCGCGATTCTCCTTCTCCAGGAGCCGCGACTTCTCCTCCTCGTTGTTGTTGGTGGACGATCCGGTCTTCATGGTGTCCTGCTGCTCCGACTGCCACTCCCCCCGCGTGATCAGGCGCCGCATCTGCAACCACCACACCCGGTCTTCTCCTGGGGACCCCCCAGACCCCTCAGGGTCCCCCCCCAGGACCTCGAAGGGGATGGAGAAGAGCTCCAGGTGCCCAACCATCCCCCTCATGGGCTCCACAACCACCTTGAGGACCTCGAAGGGGATGGAGAAGACCTCCCAGCACCTTGAGGACCTCAAAGGGGATGGAGAAGACCTCCCCAGAACCACCTTGAGGGCCTCAAAGGGGATGGAGAAAACTCCATAGCACCTTGAAGACCATGAAGGGGATGGAGAAGACCCCAAGCACCACCTTGAGGACCATGAAGGGGATGGAGAAGACTCCATAGCACCTTGAGGACCTCGAAGGGGATGGAGAAGACCCCATAGCACCTTGAGGACCTCGAAGGGGATGGAGAAGACCCCCCAGCACCACCTTGAGGACCTCGAAGGGGACGGAGAAGACCCCCAGCACCACCTTGAGGATCATGAAGGTGATGGAGAAGACCCCCCCAGCACCTTGAGGACCATGAAGGTGATGGAGAAGACCCCCCCAGCACCTTGAGGACCATGAAGGTGATGGAGAAGACCCCCAGCACCACCTTGAGGGCCTCAAAGGGGATGGAGAAGACTCCCAGCTCCCAACCATCCCCTCATGGGCTCCACAATCACCTTGAGGACCATGAAGGTGATGGAGAAGACCCCAAGCACCCAACCATCTCCCTCATGGTCTCCACAACCACCTTGAGGACCTTGAAGGGGATGGAGAAGACTCCATAGCACCTTGAGGACCTCGAAGGGGTTGAAGAAGACCCCTGAGCACCACCTTGAGGACCTCGAAGGGGATGGAGAAGACCCCAAGCACCACCTTGAGGACCTCAAAGGGGATGGAGAAGACCCCCCAGCACCACCTTGAGGACCTCAAAGGGGATGGAGAAGACCCCAAGCACCACCTTGAGGACCTCGAAGGGGATGGAGAAGACCCTCCAGCACCTTGAAGACCATGAAGGGGATGGAGAAGCCCCCAAGCACCACCTTGAGGACCTCGAAGGTGCAGGAGAAGCCCCCGAGGTGCCCCCCCCGTGCCCGCCGCCCGCACCTTGGGGACGAAGAGGACCACGAGGGTGATGTAGGAGGAGAAGACGACGGCCAAGGAGGCGAAGGCGAAGGCCGCGTCCTGCTGGCTGCTGAGGATCATGGTGACGGGCGCCGTGATGAGGCACAGCACCTGCCGGAGGAGGACGTGGCCGTGGAGGGCGACCACCAGCCCCGACCACGGAGGGAAGGGGGGGACCTGGGACCCTCCCCGCTCACCGCCACGTTGTAGATGGCCATGCCCACCGCCCGGTGGTCGTTGATCTTCTCGGTGGAGACGCTCTTGGTCTCGTAGGCCAGGAAGATGCCCAGCAGGAGCAGGAGCCCCTTGAAGCCGTAGAAGATCCCTGAGGGACACCAAGCGGGGAGGTCAAACGGCAAGGGGGGACCTCAAGGGGGGGGGTATGGGACCACGGCGGGGACAAGAGGGACCTTCAGGGGTCACCTCGTGGGGCTCTACAAGGTTCCTGGGCCACCACTCTGGGTGGTGGAACCTTGAGAGGGCCAGGAAGGACCAGGGATGGTCCAACAGGGGCCTCCAACCATGCTTCATGGGCTCTTGGGGCTCTTCTTGGGGCTCTACAAGGTTCCTGGGCCACCACTCCGGGTGGTGGAACCTTGAGAGGTCCAGTAAGGACCAGGGATGGTCCAACAGGGACCATGAGAGGTCCAGTAAGGACCAGGGATGGTCCAGGAGGGACCTCATGGGACCTTGAGTCTCTTCTTGGGGCTCTACAAGGTTCCTGGGCCACCACTCTGGGTGGTGGGACCTTGAGAGGGCCAGGAAGGACCAGGGATGGTCAACAGGGGCCTCCAACCATGCTTCATGGGCTCTTGGGGCTCTTCTTGGGGCTCTACAAGGTTCCTGGGCCACAATTCTTAGTGGTGGGACCATGAGGGGTCCAGTAAGGAACAGGGATGGTCCAGGAGGGACCTCATGGGCTCTTGGGGCTCTTCTTGGGGCTCTACAAGGTTCCTGGGCCACAATTCTTAGTGATGGGACCATGAGAGGTCCCGTAAGGACCAGGGATCGTCCAACAGGGACCGTGAGGGGTCCAGTAAGGACCAGGGATGGTCCAAGAGGGACCTTATGGGCCCTTGAGTCTCTTCTTGGGGCTCTACAAGGTTCCTGGGTCACCGATCCGGGTGGTGGGACCTTGAGAGGGCCAGGAAGGACCAGGGATGGTCCAACAGGGGCCTCCAACCATGCTTCATGGGCTCTTGGGGCCCTTCTTGGGGCTCTACAGGGTTCCTGGGCCACATTTCTTAGTGATGGGACCATGAGGGGTCCAGTAAGGACCAGAGATGGTCCAACAGGGCCTAGGAGTGATCCAGTATGGACCAGGGATGGTCCAGGCTGGACCTCACGGTGCCCCCCACCCCCCCCGGAGGCGCCGTCGGGGCCCACCCAGCCAGGTGTTCATCTTGGTGGAGCTGCAGTGCTCCAGCTGGGGCAGGATGGAGACGTCCGTGTCCGTCTTGGGCTCCTCCTTGGTGAACTCCTGGGGGAAGGAAGGGAAGGAGCAGCCCGAGAAGGTCAGCGACACCCCCAGAACCTCCCCAGCACCTGGAGAACCTCCTGGAGAACCTCCTCAACACCTCAACCACCACTTGGAGAACCTCCCCAGCACCTCAAGAACCTCCTCAACACCTCAAGAACCTCTCCAGCACCTGGAGAACCTCCCCAGCACCTCAACCACCACTTGGAGAACCTCCTCAGCACCTCCAGAACCTCCCCAGCACCTCAAGAACCTCCTCAACATCTCAAGAATCTCCTCAGCACCTGGAGAAACTCCCCAGCACCTCCAGAATTGCCTCAACCCCACGACCACCACCCCAAGACCTTGACCATCATCTTCAGCCCCACCTCAACACCTCAAGAACCTCCTCCAGCACCACCTCAACACCTGGAGAATCTCCCCAGCACCTCAGGAACCTCCTAAACTCCTCAAGAACCTCCTAAACTCCTCAAGAACCTCCTCAACCCCACGACCACCACCCCAAGACCTTGACCACCATCTTCAGCCCCACCTCAACACCTGGAGAACCTCCTCCAGCACCACCTCAACACCTGGAGAACCTCCTCAGCACCTCAAGAACCTCCCCAGCACCTCAAGAACCTCCTCCAGCCCCACCTCAACACCTGGAGAACCTCCTCAACACCTCAAGAACCTCCTCAACTCCTCAAGAACCTCCCCAGCATCTCAAGAACCTCCCCAGCACCTCAAGAGCCTCCTCAACACCACGACCACCACCTCCTCAACACCTCAGGAACCTCCTCAACTCCTCAAGAACCTCCCCAACACCTCAAGAACCTCCTCCAGCACCACCTCAACACCTGGAGAACCTCCTCAGCACCTCAAGAACCTCCCCAGCACCTCAAGAACCTCCTCAGCACCTCAAGAACCTCCCCAGCACCTCAAGAACCTCCTCAACACCACAACCACCACCTCCTCAACACCTCAGGAACCTCCTCAGCACCTGGAGAACCTCCTTAACACCATGACCACCACCCCAAGGCCTTGACCATCATCTCCAGCCCCACCTCAGCACCTCAAGAACCTCCCCGGCACCTCAAGAACCTCCTCCTTAACTCCTCAAGAACCTCCTCAACTCCTCAAGAACCTCCTCAACCCCACGACCACCACCCCAAGACCTTGACCATCATCTTCAGCCCTACCTCAAGACCTCAAGAACCTCCTCTAGCACCACCTCAACACCTGGAGAACCTCCTCAGCACCTCAAGAACCTCCTCAACCCCACGACCACCACCCCAGGGCCTTGACCGCCACCTCCAGCCCCCCCCAGCACCTCCAAACTGTCCCCCAGGTCCACCTCGCCCCCCCCAGGACCTCGATGGTTCGGTGCAGGGGGTCCACGATCTGCCAGACGACCAAGGTGACCACGTCCAGCCCCACCAGGAGCCCCACGGTGGCGTAGAGCTTCCACGGCTCCAGGGTCTGCGAGGGAGGGGACAACACGGTGACACCGAGGCCACCACCCACCCCCCCCCGACCACCGAGGTGGCCTCCTCACCTTCCTCTTCTCCTTCTTCTCCTCCTTCTTGGTGAAGACGGTGTGGACCCACCAGATCTTGGTGAACATGCTGCCGTAGGCCAGGCTGAAGCCCAAGCCGAGGAGCCACAGCCGAGCCTGAGGAGAAGACACGGCCTGAGGGGACCTCCTGGACCTCCTCGACCCACCCAGAGAGCGAGGCCACCACCCAGGGACCTCCCAGCCCCCAAGGGCTTTGGGTGTCTCCACCTCAACGGCCGCTGGGCCCAGCTCCTGGTGGGATCTCCCGTGGTTCCTCCTCATCCGTCCCCGGCCCTGGCTGCATCTCCAAGGGTTCCTCTTCCATCTCTCCTCAGCCCTGGCTGCATCTCCAGCTCTTCCTCCTGGTGGCATCTCTGAGGGTTCTTCTTCCTCCTGGTAGTATCTCCAGCTCTTCCTCCTGGTGGCATCTCCAAGGGTTCCTCCTCCATCCATCCCCAGCCCTGGCTGCATCTCCAGCTCCTCCTCCTGGTGGGATCTGCGATGGTTCCTTCTCCATCCATCCCCAACCCTGGCTCCATCTTCCAATGGTTCCTTCTCCATTTCTCCTCACCCCCGGCTCCATCTCCAGCTCGTCCTCCTGGTGGCATCTCCAATGGTTCCTCTTCCATCTCTCCTCCTCCCTGGCTCCATCTCCAAGGCTTCCTCTTCCGTCTCTTCTCACCCCTGGCTCCATCTCCAATGGTTCCTTCTCCATTTCTCCTCACCCCTGGCTCCATCTCCAGCTCGTCCTCCTGGTGGCATCTCCAACTCTTCCTCCTCGCTCCATCTCCAATGGTTCCTCTTCCATCTCTCCTCAGCCCTGGCTCCATCTCCAATGGTTCCTCTTCCATGTCTCCTCACCACTGGCTCCATCTCCAACGTTTCCTCCTGGTTCCATCTCCAACAGTTCCTCCTGGTGGCATCTCCAAGGATTCCTCTTCCATCTCTCCTCACCCCCAGCTCCATCTCCAGCTCTTCCTCCTGGTGGCATCTCCAACGCTTCCTCTTCCATCTCTCCCCATCTCCATCTCCTCCCCCTGGAGGCATCTCCAAGGCTTCCTGCCCCTCCCGCCCCGTCCCTGGATCTCCGGGGCTCCCTCCCCCCCGTCCCCGTCCCCGGTGGCCGCGGTCCCTGCCCGGGTTGTCCCGCGGTACCTGGCAGACGAGCGGGAAGAGCCGGGGGGCGATGTGGTAGCCGTCCAGGCCCAGGGGGACGACGGCCGCCAGGGCCAAGGTGCAGCCCACGGCCGTCATGTTGTTGAGGTTGGGCTGCGAGTTCTGGATGTACCTGCGGGGGACACCCCCGTCAGGACACCCCCGTCAGGACACCCCCGTCAGGACACCCCCGTCAGGACACCCGGCCCCAGGGACCCGCCCCGACGCCCACCACGGGGACCTCAGGAACCTTCAGCAGCACCAACTGGGAGATGGAGCTGAGGAACCTTCCCAACCACCTTCAAGGTGGAGCTGAGGAACCTTCAGAGCAGGTGGGACTTGAGGGACCTTCACCACCACCCTGAAGATGAAGCTGAGGAACCTTCCCCTCCACCTTCAAGATGAAGCTGAGGAACCTTCCCCACCACCTTCAAGGTGGAGCTGAGGAACCTTCTCCACCACCTTCAGAGCAGTTTGGACTTGAAGAACCTTCCCCACCACCTTGAAGATGGAGCTGAGGAACCTTCATCACCACCTTGAAGATGGAGCTGAGGAACCTTCATCAGCACCAACTGGGAGATGGAGCTGAGGAACCTTCCCAACCACCTTCAAGATGGAGCTGAGGGACCTTCAGAGCAGCTTCAAGGTGGAGCTGAGGGACCTTCAGAGCAGCTTCAAGGTGAAGCTGAGGAACCTTCATCAGCACCAAGAAGATGGAGCTGAGGAACCTTCATCAGCACCAAGAAGATGGAGCTGAGGAACCTTCATCACCACCTTGCAGATGGAGCTGAGGAACCTTCATCAGCACCAAGAAGATGGAGCTGAGGAACCTTCAGCAGCACCAAGAAGATGGAGCTGAGGAACCTTCATCACCACCTTGCAGATGGAGCTGAGGAACCTTCATCAGCACCAAGAAGATGGAGCTGAGGAACCTTCAGCAGCACCAAGAAAATGGAGCTGAGGAACCTTCATCACCACCTTCAAGATGGAGCTGAGGAACCTCCATCAGCACCAAGAAGATGGAGCTGAGGAACCTTCATCAGCACCAGCTTCAAGATGGAGCTGAGGAACCTTCCCCACCACCTTGCAGATGGAGCTGAGGGACCTTCATCAGCACCAAGAAGATGGAGCTGAGGAACCTTCAGAGCAGTTTGGACTTAAGGAACCTTCCCCGCCACCTTGAAGATGGAGCTGAGGGACCTTCAGAACCACCTTGAAGATGGAGCTGAGGGACCTTCAGAGCAGTTTGGACTTGAGGGGCCTTCACCACCACCCCGAAGATGAAGCTGAGGAACCTTCCTCTCCATCTTCAAGGTGGAGCTGAGGGACCTTCATCAGCAGCTTCAAGATGGAGCTGAGGAACCTTCCCAACCACCTTGAAGATGGAGCTGAGGAACCTTCCCCACCACCTTCAAGATGGAGCTGAGGAACCTTCATCACCACCTTGAAGATGGAGCTGAGGAACCTTCATCAGCACCAACTGGGAGATGGAGCTGAGGAACCTTCCCAACCACCTTGAAGACGGAGCTGAGGGACCTTCAGAGCAGTTGGGACTTGAGGAACCTTCCCCACCAGCTTCAAGATGGAGCTGAGGAACCTTCATCACCAGCTTCAAGGTGGAGCTGAGGAACCTTCCTTCACCACCTTGAAGATGGAGCTGAGGAACCTTCCCCTCCATCTTCAAGATGGAGCTGAGGAACCTTCCACCCCCACCACCTTGATGATGGAGCTGAGGAACCTTCATCACCAGCTCCAAGGTGGAGCGGAGGAACCTTCAGAGCAGTTTGGACTTGAGGGACCTTCACCACCACCCTGAAGATGAAGCTGAGGAACCTTCCCCTCCACCTTCAAGATGGAGCTGAGGGACCTTCAGAGCAGCTTCAAGGTGGAGCTGAGGGACCTTCAGAGCAGCTTCAAGGTGGAGCTGAGGGACCTTCAGAGCAGCTTCAAGGTGGAGCTGAGGGACCTTCAGAGCAGCTTCAAGGTGGAGCTGAGGGACCTTCAGAGCAGCTTCAAGGTGGAGCTGAGGGACCTTCAGAGCAGCTTCAAGGTGGAGCTGAGGGACCTTCAGAGCAGCTTCAAGGTGAAGCTGAGGAACCTTCATCAGCACCAAGAAGATGGAGCTGAGGACCCTCCAGAGCAGGTGGGACCTCCCGCGCCTTCCCTGCCCCCGGCGCTGCCCCGGTGGCCCCACTGACCGCACGTGCCCGTTGTAGATGTTGAAGGCCAGGCAGACGATGGCCAGGAGGATGCCCAGCGAGGCCAACACGGACACCGAGATGAAGAGCTTCTGCGACAGGAACCGGAAGGTGGTGATCACCTTGGTGTAGTCGGCCGGGGGGGCGCCTCCTGCGGGACCCGAGAACCTCCACGTTGGACCTGGGGGACCTTCTCCGGGTGGGGTTGTCCCCGTTGTCTCCATCCCACCCCACCCCACGAGCTCCTCACCGATCCACTTGTCGTTGTTGTACCACGAGAGGTTGTCCTTGGTGCTGTCGTAGTAGCCGATCTTCTTGTAGACGCCGCCTGCGAAGCCACCAGAGATACCTGGGGTGGAGGAGCGCAGCCCGGCCCAGCCCGGGGACCCACCCCTCGTGGAGATGGAGGTCGCCGTGGACCTCAGGAGGTCGCCATGGACTCCTGGAGGTCACTATGGAGCTCTGAAGGTCACTATGCAGCTCTGGGGGTCATTATGGAGCCTCTGGTGGTCACCATGGATCACTGGGGGTCATGGTGGAACCCTGGAGGTCACCAGGGGCCTCTGGTGGTCACCATGGGCCTCTGGAGGTCACCATGGGCCTCTGGTGGTCACCAGGGAGCTCTGGTGGTCATTATGGGCCTCTGGTGGTCACCATGGGCCCCTGGAGGTCACCAGGGAGCTCTGGGGGTCACCAGGGAGCTCTGGGGCCCATTATGGAGCCTCTGGTGGTCACCATGGATCTCTGGGGGTCATGGTGGAACCCTGGAGGTCACCATGGGCCTCTGGAGGTCACCAGGGAGCTCTGGAGGTTATTATGGGCCTCTGGTGGTCACCATGGGCCCCTGGAGGTCACCAGGGAGCTCTGGTGGTCATGGTGGGCCTCTGGAGGTCACCATGGACTCCTGGAGGTCATTATGGGCCCCTGGAGGTCATCTTGGAGCCCTGGAGGTCACTATAGGCCTCTGGAGGTCACCGTGGGCCCCTGGAGGCCACCGTGGAGCCCTGGAGGTCACACCCTCTTCTTCTCCTCCCTTGTCCTCCAAACCTTCTCCTGGTGACCTCCCTCCACCCCCCCCCAGAGCAGCTGAGGACCAAGGAGGTTGGAGAAAGGTCTCGTTCCCCACCCCGGGAGGCTCTGAGGGGGTCGCTGGGAGCAAGGTGGGGACGGTGGCCACCTAGGACGGGTCCCCAGGGACCTTCGCTCACCTTGGAGCTGCTCGATGAGCGTCCAGGCCATGCGGGACCCGCTGGCGTCGAAGACAACGTGGCCCTGGGGGGAGAGGGAGGTCAGGGACCTTCTCAGGGGGCGAGAAGGTCTTCTGGGGGGGGTGGGGGGGGACGCTGGGGCTGGGGAACCCTCGGTAGATGCCTTCAAGGGGGCTCCAGCAGCACCTTGAGGGTGGAGGAGGTGAGGGACCTTCAGAACCAGCTTCAGGAGGAGCTGAGGGACCTTCAGAACCACCTTGATGATGGAGCTGAGGGACCTTCAGAACCACCTCGAAGATGGAGCTGAGGGACCTTCAGAACCACCTCGAAGATGGAGCTGAGGGACCTTCAGAACCACCTTGAAGACGGAGCTGAGGGACCTTCAGAACCACCTTGAAGATGGAGCTGAGGGACCTTCAGAACCACCTTGAAGATGGAGCTGAGGGACCTTCAGAACCACCTTGATGATGGAGCTGGAGTTGAAGGAGCCGAGGGACCTTCACTCATGGAGTTGAAGGAGCTGAGGGACCTTCACTCCCTGGAGAAGAAGGAGCTGAGGGACCTTCTCCAGACCCACCGAGACGCCCTCAAAGGCCGAGGAGTTGAGGGCCCTGTAGATCTCGTCCGTGATGTTCTTGTTGTTGTAGTTGAAGTCCTCGAGGCGCAGCCCCTTCTTGACCAGCTCCGTCGAGGTCTTGTTGAGGGCCAAGGCCAAGGCCCAGATGGCGTCGTAGGCCAAGGGGGCCTCCTGGAACCCCCCGGTCTCCTCCGGGTTCTTCCCCAGCCTCTTCTGGAGCTTCTCGATGAACTCCTGGGACGTCTGCGGGGGGAGAAGACAACGAGGTTGAGCTCCGTGGGATGGAGAAGGACCTCCTGGAGGTCCATGGGATGCTCCTGGAGGTCCATAGGGTGGTAGAAGGACCTCCCGGAGGCCCACAGGATGGAGAAGAACCTCCTGGAGCTCCATAGGATGGTAGAAGGACCTCCTCGAGGTCCATAGGATGCTCCTGGAGGTCCATAGGATGCTCCTGGAGGTCCATAGGATGGTAGAAAGACCTCCTGGAGGTCCATAGGATGGAGTGGGACCTCCTGGAGCTCCATAGGATGGTGCAGGACCTCCTCGAGGTCCATAGGATGGTGCAGGACCTCCTCGAGGTCCATAGGATGGTGCAGGACCTCCTCGAGGTCCATAGGATGGTAGAAGGACCTCCTGGAGGCACATAGGATGGTACAAGGACCTGCTGGAGGTCCATAGGATGCTCCTGGAGCTTCAGAGGATGTTGGAAAGACCTCCTGGAGGTCCATAGGATGGAGTAGGACCTCCTCGAGGTCCATAGGATGCTCCTGGAGCTCCATAGGATGGTAGAAAGACCTCCTGGAGGTCCATAGGATGGTAGAAAGACCTTCTGGAGGCCCATAGGATGCTCCTGGAGGTTCATAGGATAGAGTAGGACCTCCTGGAGGCCCATGGGATGTTCCTGGAGGTCCATGGGATGGAGAAGAACCTCCTGGAGGTCCACAGGATGCTTCAGGAGGCCCATAGGATAGAGTAGGACCTCCTAGAGGTCCATGGGATGCTCCTGGAGGTCCATAGGATGGTAGAAGGACCTCCTGGAGGCCCGTAGGATGCTCCTGGAGGCCCATAGCATAGAGTAGGACCTCCTAGAGGTCCATGGGATGCTCCTGGAGGCCCATGGGATGGAGAAGAACCTCCTGGAGGCCCATAGGATGCTTCAGGAGGCCCATAGGATGCTCCATGAGGTTCATAGGGTAGAGTAGGACCTCCTGGAGGCCCATGGGATGCTCCTGGAGGTCCATGGGATAGAGTAGGACCTCCTGGAGGTCCATAGGATGCTCCTGGAGGCCCATGGGATAGAGTAGGACCTCCTGGAGGTCCATAGGATGCTCCTGGAGGCCCATAGGATAGAGTAGGACCTCCTGGAGGTCCATAGGATGCTCCTGAAGGCCCATAGGATAGAGTAGGACCTCCTAGAGGCCCATGGGATGCTCCTGGAGGCCCATAGCATAGAGTAGGACCTCCTGGAGGCCCATGGGATGCTCCTGGAGGCCCATAGCATAGAGTAGGACCTCCTGGAGGTCCACAGGATGCTCCTGGAGGCCCATAGCATAGAGTAGGACCTCCTAGAGGTCCATGGGATGCTCCTGGAGGCCCATGGGATGGAGAAGAACCTCCTGGAGGCCCATAGGATGCTTCAGGAGGCCCATAGGATGCTCCTGGAGATTCATAGGATAGAGTAGGACCTCCTGGAGGCCCATGGGATGCTCCTGGAGGCCCATGGGATAGAGTAGGACCTCCTGGAGGTCCATAGGATGCTCCTGGAGGCCCATAGGATGCTCCTGGAGGCCCATAGGATGCTCCTGGAGGCCCATAGGATGCTCCTGGAGGCCCATAGGATGGTAGAAGGACCTCCTGGAGGCCCATAGGATGCTCCTGGAGGCCCATAGGATAGAGTAGGACCTCCTGGAGGTCCATAGGATGCTCCTGGAGGCCCACGGGACGGAGAAGGAGCTCCCGGAGGCGCCCCAGGCGCGTCCCTCACCATGTTGGAGATGCTGCGGGTGTTCTCGGGGTTGAGCATCACGATCTCGGTGGTGACGTGACCCTCGACGGCCTCGGCCATCTCGGCCTCGGTGCAGTTGATCGCCGGGTCCTTGATGCGGAACCAGTTGTCGGCGTACCAGCCGATGAGGAACCACACGTACTTCTTGCCGTAGAGCTTCTCCTTGTAGACCTGGAGAGGACGCGGAGGCCACTCACCCTCCTCGTGTCCCTCTGTCCATCCAGGAGAACCTCATTCCACCCCCTCGACCTCCTCGTGTCCCTCTGTCCATCCAGGAGAACCTCATTCCACCCCCTCGACCTCCTCGTGTCCCTCTGTCCATCCAGGAGAACCTCATTCCACCCCCTCCACCTCCTCGTGTCCCTCTGTCCACCCAGGAGAACCTCATTCCACCCCCTCGACCTCCTCGTGTCCCTCTGTCCATCCAGAACCTCATTCCACCCCCTCGAACTCCTCGTGTCCCTCTGTCCATCCAGGAGAACCTCATTCCATCCCCTCGACCTCCTCGTGTCCCTCTGTCCATCCAGAACCTCATTCCATCCCCTCGACCTCCTCGTGTCCCTCTGTCCATCCAGGAGAACCTCATTCCACCCCCTCCACCTCCTCGTGTCCCTCTGTCCATCCAGGAGAACCTCATTCCATCCCCTCGACCTCCTCGTGTCCCTCTGTCCATCCAGAACCTCATTCCATCCCCTCGACCTCCTCGTGTCCCTCTGTCCATCCAGACCCTCATTCCACCTTCTCTTCTCCTTCCCCCCGAGGTCCTCACCTCGCAGAAGACCTTCCGAGCTTCGGTCTCGTAGAAGAGCCCCACGATGATCCGAGCGTCCTGGCGCTGTGGGGACATGGATCACCTCGAGGTGGATCTTCTCCAAGCCCCTGGGTCCATCCCACCGTCCTCCTTCCCCTCGAGGTCCTCAGGAGGACCTCAACGCGGCCTCTGAGCTCCCGAGCGGATCTTCTCCACCTCCTGGAGCTCTGGAGGTGGCCCTGGTCCCTTTGGGATGGAGGCGGCGGCTCCGCCTTCACCCCGAGGAGGTCCAGGAGGTGGTGGGGGGGAGGACCTGGGGGCCTCACCTTGAGGTTGCGGACGGGGGCGGCCGGGTCGGAGAAGAAGCTCTGACGGAAGGTGATCTCCAAGCCGGCTTCCTTCACCCGCTGGTCCAGGTCATCCAGGGTCTGGGGGGGCAGCAAGATGGGGTGGGGAGCATCTAGACGGGCTTTGAGGGCATCAAGGAGGGGTTGGGGGCACCTAGACGGGCTTTGAGGGCATCTAGGAGGGGTTGGGGGCACCTAGACGGGCTTTGAGGGCATCAAGGAGGGGTTGGGGGCACCTAGACGGGCTTTGAGGGCATCTAGGAGGGGTTGGGGGCATCTAGACGGGCTTTGAGGGCATCAAGGAGGGGTTGGGGGCATCTAGACGGGCTTTGAGGGCATCAAGGAGGGGTTGGGGGCATCAAGGAGGGGTTGAAGGTATCAAGATGGGCTTTGAGGGCATCTAGGAGGGGGTGAAGGTATCAAGGAGGGGTTGGAGGCATCTAGATGGGCTTTGAGGGCATCAAGGAGGCATTGGTGGGCATCAAGGAGGGGTTGGGGGCATCAAGGAGGGGTTGGGGGCATCAAGGAGGGGTTTGAGGGGCATCTAGATGGGCTTTGAGGGCATCAAGGAGGGTTTGGAGGCATCTAGATGGACTTTGAGGGCATCTAGGAGGGGTTGAAGGTATCAAGGAGGGGTTGGAGGCATCTAGATGGGCTTTGAGGGCATCAAGGAGGCATTGGTGGGCATCAAGGAGGGGTTTGAGGGGCATCTAGATGGGCTTTGAGGGCATCAAGGAGGGTTTGGAGGCATCTAGATGGACTTTGAGGGCATCTAGGAGGGGTTGAAGGTATCAAGGAGGGGTTGCGGGTCATCTAGATGGGCTTTGAGGGCATCAGGGAGGGGTTGAAGGTGTCTAGATGGGCTTTGAGGGCATCTAGGAGGGGTTGAAGGTATCAGGAGGGGGTTGAGGTCCCTAGGATGGGGCTTTGAGGGCATCTAGGAGGGGTTGAAGGTATCAGGAGGGGGTTGAGGTCCCCAGGATGGGGTTTTGAGGGCATCTAGGAGGGGTTGAGGTCCCTAGGATGGGGCTTTGAGGGCATCTAGGAGGGGTTGAAGGTATCAGGAGGGGGTTGAGGTCCCCAGGATGGGGTTTTGAGGGCATCTAGGAGGGGTTGAAGGTATCAGGAAGGGGTTGAGGTCCCCGGGATGGGTCGGGGTGGTCCCGTACCGAGGTGAAGACCTCCGTGCTCTGCTGGATGGTGGCGATCTTGGTCCAGCCCCACTTCTTGAAGAGCTGGACGCGGGTGGGGTTGTGCAGGGTGGCCGAGGGGTGGGTGCGGAAGAAGGTCGGGAAGCGCTGCCGGTTGGAGAGCGCGGGGGAGCTGGAGCCGTACGACAGCTGGGGGGACAAGACGGGACATCCCACCGGCCCCCCAGGACCTGGGGACGGAGCCCGAGAGACCCCAGGGAGGAGGAACGAGGACGTGGGGATGGATCCTCACCACGAGGAGGTGGGGATGGACCTAGGGATGAGGGGATGAAGGTTCCTGGAGGTGAGGAGGACGTGGGGATGGACCCCAGGGATGAGGAGTAGGACGTGGGGATGGATCCTCACCACGAGGAGGTGGGCATGTACCCTAGGGATGAGGGGATGAAGGTTCCTAGGGTGATGATGAAGGTTCCTAGAGGTGAGGAGGACGTGGGGATGGACCCTAGAGATGAGGAGGAGGACGTAGGGATGGATCCTCACCACGAGGAGGTGGGGATGGACCCTAGGAATGAGGGGATGATGGTTCCTGGAGGTCAGGAGGACGTGGGGATGGACCCCAGGGGTGAGGAGGAGGACGTAGGGATGGATCCTCACCACGAGGAGGTGGGGATGGACCCTACGGATGAGGGGATGATGGTTCCTGGAAGTGAGGAGGACGTGGGGTTGGACCCCAGGGTTGATGAGGAGGACGTGGGGATGGATCCTCACCACGAGGAGGTGGGGATGGACCCTAAGAATGAGGGGATGAAGGTTCCTAGAGGTGAGGAAGATGTGGGGAGGGGCCCCAGGGTGGTGGGGAGGGTCCCTCGGGGTGGTGGGGACGTGGGGCTGGGTCCTCACCACGATGAGGTTCCACATCCGAGCGGCTTCGGCCACCAGGGTGGAGACGCTGCTGCACCCGGGCATGAGGATGATCTTGATGGGGTCGTTGTAGAGGAGCTCGTAGAGGTACTTGGTGGCCTGGCCGGGGTCACACTGCAGGGGGGGACATCGAGAGGTGAGGAGGACATGGAGATGGAGATGGACCCCAGGGACATCAAGGAGGGGGCGAGGACCATGAGACACCCCCTGTCCTCCCAGTTCCTCCCAGTATAAACCAGTTCCCACCCCAAAACCCCATCCTGAAGCGCCTTCTGCTTGGGTTGAAGGCATCTAAGGGGGGTTCGGGATGGGGGGACAGTGGGGTTGGGGGACAGGGACATCAAGGAGGGGGCGAGCACCATGAGACACCCCCTTGCATCCCAGTTCCTCCCAGTATAAACCAGTTCCCACCCCAAAACCCCATCCTGAAGCGTCTTCTGCTTGGGTTGAAGGCATCTAAGGGGGCTTCGGGATGGGGTGGGATGGGGGGACAGGGACATCCTAGAGGTGAGGAGGACATGGAGATGGAGATGGACCCCAGGGACATCAAGGAGGGGGTAAGGACCATGAGACACCCCCTTGCATCCCAGTTCCTCCCAGTATAAACCAGTTCCCACCCCAAAACACCATCCTGAAGCGCCTTCTGCTTGGGTTGGAGGC